>NC_090321.1:107042732-107346529 GCF_040869045.1 Eurosta solidaginis | reverse complement strand
GTTGTGAAGCGCGTTTCTTTTCCCACGTTATTCGTGCGGTCCACGACCTCGTCGATTTTTTTCAATACCTACCTGCTGTTTAAAAAGCGGTCTGCTAAACATATTTAGCAGGATTGATTTCATTGTTATACCAAGCAGGATACGCCTTACCTACAGGGCGATCCTGCCACACTGCTGAATTAAAACGGCAGTCTCCCTCGTCTGCTGCTTGAAGTATAGGCAGACTTCAGATACAAAATATTTTTGAAAAAGTTTACTTTCTGCAAAGGAGTCCAAGGCATCAACTTTGCAACGGCGAATGGTATAGTGAATGCAAAGGGGCGGATCACAGCGACAGTGACAACAAGGGTGCAAGGCAAATTTTAAAAATTCTTGAATGCCACAAAGGAAAGAAGGAAAAATATTTTTTCGGCTGGCATTCTAGTTAACTGCAACCAAAACGACCACCACCGACGCATAGCGAAGTGGAATAAACGTGGAGTAAAACCATATGCACTATTAGCTTGTTGGAAGTTCTACGTGCGCTATACAACTTGTTGAAGGATGACCGGGATTATATATTATTTATCTTATTACAAGAAGACCCGGCAGACGTTGTCTTGCCCTAAATTTGACCAATCTGCATACACTTTGATAAGCTTTTTCCGTCTGACTCTGCCCTCCCCCCCCCCCCCCGTCCTATTCACTTTTTCCTAATCCTTTTATTCACTCCTCCCTCCGTCTTTTTCGCTCCATCTATCTCCATCTTCGTCTCATTCTATCTTTTTCTCAATCTCCTTCTCTTTCTCTATTTTCTCTTTTCTCTTCTCTCAATTTCTTCTCATTATTCTGCATCCCTTATTGCCTGTCCCAGAAGGTGGTATGTATTTTATTCCAGTCCCAGTCCCAGTCCTAGTCCAAATCCCAGTCGCAGTCCGTCTCGGGATAATATATTACTCTGTACTAAAGCACTCATCAACAGCTTTCATTTGATATCCATATTGTATAAACACTGTCTAGGCATTCACTGGCCCACGTTTTGGCCTATATCTCGAGACCCTAGTCACCCAGGGGTATGAAAATTACCCTCTGCTAAAGCACTCATCCACAGCTTTCATTTGATATCCATATTCTATAAACAAATTCTAGGGGTACCCGGGTCCACGTTTTGGCCTATATCTCGAGACCCTAGTCACCCAGGGGTATGAAAATTACCCTCTACTAAAGCACTCATCAACAGCTTTTATTTGATATCCATATTCTGTACACACATTCTAGGGGTACCCATGTCCACGTTTTGGGCTATATCTCGAGACCCAAGTCGCACAGGAGTATGAATATTACCCTCTACTAAAGCACTCATCGACAGCTTTCATTTGATATCCATATTCTATAAACGCACTCTAGGGGTACCCGGGTCCACGTTTTGGCCTATATCTCGAGACCGTAGTCACTCAAGGGTATGAAAATTACCCTCTACTAAAGCACTCATCAACAGCTTTCGTTTGATATCCATATTCTATAAACACATTCTATGGGTACCCGGGTCCACGTGTTTGCCTATATCTCGAGACCCTAGTCATCCAGGGGTATAAAAATTACCCTCTACTAAAGCACTCATCAACAGCTTTCATTTGATACCAATATTCTATAACAACATCCTAGGGGTACCCGGGCCCACGTTTTGGCCTATAGCTCGAGACCTTACTCACCCAGGGGTATGAAGATGACCCTCTACTAAAGCACTCATCAACAGCTTTCATTTGATATCCACATTCTCTAAACACACTCTAGGGGTACCCGGTTCCACGTTTTGGCCTATATCTCGAGACCCTAGACACCCAGTAACCTATCCTATATTGCAAGTTAGATCAAAATACACACGGGGTACAAAACAAATTCAAAATCGGTTCAGTAGTTAGGTGGCCAATGGACCCTCAATTGTGTGACACGTGTTTTTTATATATTAAGTTATGCTACATACAAGTTAATCTCTCGTGTCCTGAGAGATATAAAAAATTAAAGGTGCGGCGAACCCACTGTTCGCCGTTACTGATTTAAAAGTAAAACACGAACAACTTTAATTTCAATTAATCACAATTTATTACGTGCCACTTTCACGTCCCAAAATTAACTGAACTAAACATCCAAATCAACTTATTAGCTAACCTACTACTGCTAACTATTTATGCTGCGGTTGCAGTTCCCACATTTCGCAAGTCGAACGCTTGCGCGTGTAGACAGGAATTGCTTATATTGCAATTCCCATGATTTCAATAGTTTCCATAACTGATCTGATCGTTGGTTGCGCGTGTGCTGCGTCAGCGAAGTTACTCTGTGAACTTTAATTGGAGCAATGGAGTCACGTGTACTGCAATGTGATCACAGGGTGCGTCATTGGGAAGTATAGTGGTATAAGGCAACGTAACTCTTCCCCCTTTAAAGATCTGCGTCCCGCAGATCAAAAGTCGAAAATTGCGTGGGGGTAAAATTTTGTAGAGAGTAATTATAGTTTCCTGGCGACATACTGATGTTGACTGGTGTGACTGGTAGGCTGTTGTCCATGCGATAAATTTCAGGAGCTGACTTTCCTCTAATGATTTTGCTGATGTGAGTGTTATCTGCCCAGTGGGTCGGGATTTCAACTGGCGGAAGGTCTAGCTTTCTATTGTAGCATCTCCACAGCATGGCGGCCATAAGAACAATTGCGCATATCGAGAGCTTTTCTGAAGCGAGAGAGAAATTTACTTTTTCATTAACGTACCCAAGATACCTTATGTTTTCCATAGTCAGGTCGTGAACGTATTCTAAGTTGACCTTCATGGTGTGGCTCTTCACTTTTGATAGTACTGCTGGAAGGGCCTGTGCGGTAATGGTTTCATAACTGGAAAATACCTGGTCACCAATGGTGACTGTTTCGTTATTTAATTGGATTACATAAGTGCCATTTACCATACTCGAGGCATTGTTACTTTTGATTACTCCTTGGAAGTTGGATACGAACACAGTGTTCTCGTTTATCAGCTCTATTTGGGACCCATTCTGTCTGATGAATTCGTAGTTGGATTCTCCACCTTTTAAGAGTCGCGGTAGGCAACTGCCTTCTTCCAGTTTAGTTAAGGATTCTGCTTTACATACCGTGGATGAGCTGATTACCAGGCAATCTTTTGTTAGGCCTTACGTCTCTTCCTGGTTGACGAGCATCCTGTCAAAAGGAAGATTTAGTTGCTTACCTCCATAGATTCCAGCGCGAGTGACCAGGAGATTATATTTCTTAGTTGTTACTTTTGGCATTGAAAGGACGTACAGGAGGAAGTGTCCTGTTAGTCAGTACCGACGGTTGGCCATATTCGATTGCTTCTATTATATTCTGATATGGGAGTGTTTCTATTTCGGATAGGATCTGGTTAACTTCGTCCATATCCAGTAGGTTGGTGTTGACAATTTCATTATTTGCCAACTGACATCCCCGCACCATTTCGTTTACATCATCGCGAAGGAGAAAAATGTTGTGAAGCGCGTTTCTTTTCCCACGTTATTCGTGCGGTCCACGACCTCGTCGATTTTTTTCAATACCTCCCTTGTAGCCGTGAATAATTTCCTGTTTACCCTGTATTGATGGTTGCTATTCTGAATTATCTGATTCTGACTGTGCAGGATATTGCTCCAATCCGTTGCGTCAGGTGATCCTGCTATCCATTTCCACGCTGAGCCTAACCAGTTAATAGATCGAGTACTCCTTCTTCTACTTGTGTTGCCCATTAGTTCATGAAGTCGTTCTAGCGTTTGATTAATGTAGTGCTGTGCTAATATCTGATCCTCAATTCGGTTTGTTAAGTTCTCCATTTGCCTCATAGTTGTAGCATATTGTTGTAGGTGGATGACGTGTACCAGTTTGAATGACCCGCCAATGATCCACCCGTTTCCATCTTGGATTGTTACGATCGGAGCCTTGTAATTGAAAATGTTCAAACCGCTGATGGCATTTGCCAGCAGTGGGAATCTGCAACGCAAGGTTTTAATTCTAATTTAATGTTATTAGTAAGTTAGTAGTTGTTAGGTTCTAAGAGGATGAGTTACGGTTATCTATTTAGTGGAAAGAAAAAATGTTGTTGATAGTAGGAAGGTATTATTAGTGAGCGGAATTTTTAGGATTAGATTGATTATAATTAACCTAGTGTTACAATCTTGGTTTAGGATTTTCGCTTTTCCTGCGATTTATCTTGTTAGTATGTCAGTGGTGTACAAGTTATGTGTTTTCTTGTTTTTTTTTTTTTTTCTTTTTCATTTAACGATTTGTTCGTTGTTCTTCTTTTTCATAATATTTGCGTAGCGGATTAGGCGCATAAGCTCAAAAAATTCTTTCTTTTTCTTTTTTTTTTGTTTCTGTCTTCTCCAACGAATTTTAAGCGAGGCATGCATCTCCAACTGATTAGGCGAAGGAGGCATTTTTAAATTTTGTTTTTTTTTTTTATTTAACGATTTTTTCGTTTTTCTTCTTTTTCATAATATTTGCTTAGCGGATTAGGCGCATAAGCTCAAAAAATTCTTTCTTTTTCTTTTGCTTTTTTTTGTTTCTGTCTTCTCCAACGAACTTTAAGCGAGGGAAGCATCTCCAACTGAATAGGCGAAGGAGGCATTTTTCAATTTTGTTTTTATATATATATATATTATTTTTTTCTTCTCCAAAGAATTAAGCGAGGGAGACATTTTCAATTTTTGTATAGGACAGAGGGCCATACTGTTCTCGAACCAGCTACGGGGAGATCGCCAGAATTCCGTTTGGAGGTAGTGTAGCCATTTGTCAAATTATGGCACTACGAGCCCAATAGGGCACGATTCATCCCACTAACAAGCCCGCTCTTGTAGTAATGACCATTTCCTTTTATTCTGGACTAGAGGTGTTATCATTTCTCGAACCAGCTATGGAGAATCGTGTTATCCGATTAAGGCACGATTTCTCCCACTTACAAGCCCGCTCTTGTTAGACAAACTACCCCTTAGTACCAAGTTCTCTTTCTTGTTTTAGTTTATTTCGGTATACTTTTCATTTCTTATTCAGTATTATTCTTTACTATTCTTTATTTTTTTTTTATTTTTTATTTTATTATTATATTTTTTTTAATTTTTCATAAAAGGATAGCACATAAGACAATAGGAGACCCCCTGAATTGCCTATGTGTTTTTTGTTTTATGTGCTAGGATGTGTATTCCTGTGTATTTTTTATGCGAGTTTTGTGTACTTTCTTGCCACTTAGCGTGGTGACTGATACTTTGTTGTCCTTTGCAACAATCTCCCTCTTATACGCGGGTTTTTGCTTTCCTTTAATCTGCTTGTCCTTCACGTATATGACATCGTTTTCGTCATAACGCTCCGGTAGAGATCTTTTCTTATTGTGACATTTGATCTGTTGTAGCTGCTTTTTAGTCAGCAAGGCTTTCAAATATTTATTAGTCTTTCTACTTTTTTCTAACAGCTCTTGACAGTTAGAGGACTTTGCTCGGTTAAAAAATATTTCACTTGGTTTTCGGTTTATAACCGAGTGAATTGAATTATTATATCGGTCTACTGCTATGTTAATTAATTCTTTTGTCCTTAAGTTTGGGTTGTCTATCTTCAGGCATCTAATTATTTCTATTAAGGTGGAGTGAAGTCTTTCTACCTGACCATTCACTTCGCTTCTTTGGGATGGTCTGCGATACAATTTTATTCCCAAAGAATCTAACAGGTTCTGGATTATTGGACTAATTAAACCGCGCTCATTGTCGGTCACGAGAATATCAGGTGTTGTGAAATAGTGTAGGAGTTTTATTATTTTGTCGTTAAGGTGCAAAGTGGACTTGTTACGTAAATGGAAAAGTTTCGCAAATTTTGAGTATTTGTCGATGACACTGAGGAATTTCTCCCCTTGAATTTCGAAAATGTCCAAATGGATTATCTCTCAAGGACGTGATGGAATTGGTGTTTTTTGCAGCTCTGGTGCATTCGGATGTCTATCGTATTTACTGACCTTGCATGTTTCGCAGGACGAGACATACCCTTTGATTATACTATTCATTCTGGGAAAGTAGTATTTCTCTAGGATTTGTTTCTTATTTTCTCTAGCATTGCGGTGAGCCCTTTTATGTTCTCCCCATATTATCTCACAAATCCTATCCGGAACCCTTAAGTCTTCTACCATAGTCTGCGCTACCCGGATCTTATATTGCGTAAAATTTTCTAAATATACCTTCTGGAGTAGTCCTAATTGAGCTTCTTGCATCTTAATACCGTTGATTACGTTTGGTCTTAGTTTTTTCTTGAGGACGCCGATAAGCTCTGTTTCGCTAATTCCCTCTGACCCTAGGTAGTGCCGCGAGTAACCGGGATGGGGTTCCTCGAATATTTCTAACCTACATCCAAATCAAGTTGGTTTCTAAATACGTTTATTGGCACTTCCACGAATGGTATCAGATCCGAGTTATCTTGCCCTGCGCTGTGGAAGGTGTTGCCTGTTGAACCGTCCTCGCTTGTCGAGTCCAATTCTGATCCTGAGGTTGCATTTTGGCTTGCATTCTCGGATATGGGCGTTGCAAGGGGATTCGCCTGGGTCTTTAAGCGAGAAAGAGCGTCTGCCACGACGTTTGATTTACCTGGTTTGTATATTATTTCATAATTATATTCTTCAATCCTAGACTTCCATCGCTTTAGCTTTGCGTTGTAGTTCCGGTTACTGAGGGAAAATGTTAGCGGTTGATGGTCGGTGAATATTCGGATCTTCCTAGCGCCATATAGGTAGTTCCGGAGATTGTCCAATGCCCAAACGATGGCGAGCATCTCCTTTTCGTTGGTAGCGTACGCTTCCTCTGTAGTACTTATGCTTCTTGATATAAATGCTATTGGTTTATCTTTGCCATCGTAATCTTGTGACAACACGTCACCAATGGCGAAGTCGGAGGCGTCAGTTGTCAGATTGAAGGGTTTGTCGAAGTTGGGGAAGGTTAGGACTTCCGGTATCGTCAGCATCTCCTTGAGCTCAACAAATGCCTTTAGTGCTTCTGTATCCAATTTATCGGTACCTTTTTGGATTGTGTTGCTCTTACCTGCGCGTGCTCTCCTCGTGTGAGGTTGGTTAGCGGTTTTGCGATTTTAGCATAGTACCGGATGAATTTTCTATAATATGATGTTAAGCCTAGGAAACTTTTAAGCTCCTTTAAGCTGGAGGGAGGTAGCATTTTCCTTATAGAATCTACCAACGCGAGTCTTGGTAACGCTAAATATTTCACGACACTTTCCTGTCTACTTTTATGTCGCCACCCGCAGAGGTTACTTTGAATGGCTTTTCCACTGGCATGGTGTTGCGTGCTACGCGTTCACTTATGTAATTTTTATTTACCCCCGTGTCTACTAGAAACTCTAACGTACCCTGATCATACGTAACATATTCTAAATATGGTACGCCAGACATGAGGCTCCCATGGTAAAATTTACCCGGTCGTGAGTTGTTCTTTGTCTGCAGTATCCTGGGTTTCTTCTTTATCTACCGGTACCAGCTGGAATAACTTTTGTTGTTTACTAGAGGGTTGGTTCATATGTCCCGTGGAACCTGCACCCCTCTTTGCGCCGTCATATGCGGAAAATCTGGTGTTTTGCGACTGGGAAGATGGCTCGTAATTCGTTTTTACCAACGCCGATGGAGTGCTCCGCCAATTTTGCGTTCTTGTTTGCCCCCAACCTGAGTAAGACGGTCGTGGTACTTCTCGGTTGCGGTCTTGCCACGTTCGGTTGTTGTTCGGCTGGCGTGGACGATACTGGTCTGAATAGCCTTGACCTGAGCCAGTGTAGTCCCTTCTGTTACGGGAGAAGGATGGGGTACCAATAGTATTCCCGTCTCCTCTATTTGCTAGGGATGGACGGTGGAACGCATTTCTGCGGTACGCATTCAGCATCTTCAGGCAAGCAGAGTATGCCTCTGGCAAGGTTTTAATATTTTGAACGAGGAGCAGGGCCGGTATGTCTCCGTTAAGCCCCCAATAAACACGTCTAATGCTCTTCGCCGGTGCGCTTCTGTCAGTGCTTCTATCGTTTCCTTATGTAAGTGTTTTTCTGGTTTGATTGTGTTTATCATCAGGGATAGTTGCTTCGAATTTGTGAATAGAAGTCGGATAATCTCTGTCGCCCTTGCGACATTAACGTCAGTTGCTGTTCCAACGTTTGGATGTCTCTAATATCTGCATAGTGCTGCGAAAGGGTTTCCTTAATCTTTGCCCAGTCCTAATCGTAGATGTTGTGCGCAAGTAGCGCAGAATCCGCAGCCCCCCTAATTTTTCCCCTAATATGTCTTAGAATGGCAGTATATATCGGCTTGTGCCGCACTATTTCATAGTCCTTTATCACTAACTCTACACTATGCACCCAGGAACCGTAGTGTTCTCTTGAACCGTCGAACACCTGCAGCTCCTTGACACAGTCAGGAAGCTTGGCCACTTGAGCTAGTTCGTTTTCCGTTCGAGGCGTAACTAGCGGCTCAACTGGTTCTGGCCTGGTGTCCGTGAACTGTCTCTGTACCTCCTGTACTTCTCTCTCTATTCGTTCCAGGTCCTGTGTAAGGTCTTGCAAAGAATCATCTCTGTTCGTCGCTTCCACCCTATTGAGACGCTACTCAAACTTCTTTACCTTAGCAAGAATGGCATTCAAAGCGCCATTCATCTCCGTGAGGGACCTCGAAATCTCGTCGGAGTTCATTTTTCTGAAAATAGAAGATTTTGATTAAGAAATTGACAGTCTTACACAATCCAATATTTCATTGGCTTCTTGAAAAAACGACATGAACAGAACCAAATGTTTCCAAAGATTTTTTTCTCACGTATTCAAGTTTGAATGAAGTTTTTCTTTTCACAAGTCACTTTGCACCGACTGCTCGGGCACCAGTTAATCTCTCGTGTCCTGAGAGATATAAAAAATTAAAGGTGCGGCGAACTCACTGTTCGCCGATACTGATTTAAAAGTAAAACACGAACAACTTCAATTTCAATTAATCACAATTTAGTACGTGTCACTTGCACGTCCCAAAATTAACTGAACTAAACTTCCAAATTAACTTATTAGCTAACCTACTATTGCTAACTATTTATGCTGCGGTTGCAGTTCCCACATTTCGCAAGTCGAACGCTTGCGCGTGTAGACAGGAATTGCTTATATAGCAATTCCCATGATTTCAATAATTTCGATACCTGACCTGATCGTTGGTTCCGCGTGTGCTGCGTCAGCGAAGTTATTCTGTGAACTTTAATTGGAGCAATGGAGTCGCGTGTACTGCAATGTGATCACAGGGTGCGTCATTGGGAAGTATAGTGCTATAAGGCAACGTAACTTACATATTCACACACGCGTTAGTACATGCTCTAGCGAAAATAAGAGCATGTACCGTTTGTTAAACCGCATTGGCGTCGGTTTCAAGAACTTTGTTTCAACTTTACAATTGTATAATTATATTATAATTAATAATTAAGCGATTGCACAAAGGTCGCAGTGCTTCCAGACCAATTAAAAATAATACAATTAGGCATTATACACATACATTATTACTTTGTTTTATTAAACGCACTTTCACCAAATTAAATTTTTTATAATTTATTTAATTTATAATTTTGAACTTCGATGCGCGTCACTCTACTGCTTATTCTCAATTTCTCCTCTGGCATGTAGAGTTGCCAGCCTGATTTTTTCGAACAAAACTTGTAGCATAAATGTTTAACATAACATTTTAAATAGAGAACTTGTAAGCTATAGAAAAGTAAAGAATGAAATCGCTGGAAGGTAATTCACCATTGGAGTAACTATACATGTAATTCGGCAAGTTTAATTCTCGTAAGACTTTATTTTGAAAGATTCCAAAACAACTCCAACTTTTATGCTATCGGAAACATCCACATTAAAAAAGGATGTTTTTATTATCTTATTAGATTCATTCGCGTTAGTGAAAATTCGTTAAAACTTGAACAAAATGTTACTAATTTTGGAAAAATCCTGTTCGTTCAAACAAAGCTTTGCAACAAGAGGGCGCAATTTTGCATTTCGCTTGGAGGAGAAGTTGCAAAATTGTAGGTACCCGATAAATAGGTGTCCCGGTATAGCATAATTTTTTGCAGTATTATGCACATTTAATTCAAAAAAGGGTTTTTTTTTTGTTTTGTTTTGATAACTAAAAGCTAGTCTTTTGTTGTTTTCCCAATTTGTGTGTTTTTTCGATTTGGTGGTTTTCTTATTTTGGTGTTTTTTTTAAACAAGTCATCGCCATAAGTACAAAGTAGAGAGCACAGTGAGCGTAAAATTCTCTTTGAAATTTGCTCATGCTTTGACTGTTGTTCGCTCTTGAAATGACCTGTAAGATCAGTTGTGTTAACAGAAAAATCAGTTAGATTGATTAGGAATCTGTCAATTTTACAGAATTTTGTTAACTTGAGAGCGAGAATTTCTCTTCTGTTGAAATGACTAAAAAAGTTTGTTCGCTTGACAAAGAACCCGGTCGAATTAACCATAATTCGATCTATTTCACCGAATCTCCGTTAAGTCAAGAACAACAGAACAGATTTGTTGATTTAATAGCACCATTTTTTCAGTGTACCAATTTTAACTTGCAGGAATATTTCGTTGGAAATTCGTGTAACAATGAATTTGGATTCACATATATAGTCATGTATGCATGCGAGTATGCATACATAGATGATGAATGTACCCTGCTGGTAAAATGGGAGGCAGTCCCCCAAAGAACCAGTTTCGCACTACTGGTTTAATGACTACCTCTGAACTGATGCTAATCGGATGCAGAGCAGGAAAGTTGGTAGAAACCCTTCTACCAAAGCACTAAATTTGAACTATTTGTATTTAAATTGATTAATCAAAAGCTGGGGCTATTTCAGAACCACCTAGGACTGAACTAGTCTAGAACGCGTTCAAAAGGTTTGCAAAGGGGGGCAATTGCCATTTCGTGGGATATCACAACGTTAAAAGTGTCAGTTGAAAGCACTGCGAGGGGACAGAATAAGAACTGGTACTGTCTCTTAATGAGATAGTTCTGCATTACTTCGGAACCAGTGCGATTCGTTATAGGGTATAAACACACTAAGTAGAAGCAGGTATTAAATGATGTTGTAGGTACAAGGTGAAATGATATTCAGAAACATGTCCTAGTGACCAATCGTAATTTTTTCTCTTATAGAAATAAATATTTATTTTATTGATTTGAAAATTTGTTTGAGTCGTAAACTAAAACTTAGAGGGTGTTCAGCAAAAAAGTAAGTTGATAAATAACAGACACCTCAATGCATGTACAACGTATTATAATCGAACGACCGAACGTTAAAAATCGAAGCTCTTTTGCTGTATTCCTGGAAGCACAGGTTTTAGGCGAAATAACTTACTCCTGAAGTTTGTTATTACGACGCATGCAGTTTGTACGTAGATTCCCCGCACACGTTCATGCAAAACCAAAAAATTTTTAATTTAAAGATATTGCATGCGCGAACTTCGGTGGAAAGCAGCGGAGCGTAACAAAATTCTAGTAGGTCACTTTCACCACACCAAAAACTTTAACACAATTTTTAACATAATTTAAGCACAGAAATACACTGATTGGAGTTTTAGAGAGTAAAAGTTAAAATTCTGAACACATTAGCTGAATAAAAAGTGTACAAATAATTTTTAAATAACAAATACAGACAGTGGTAGTTTAACAAATTCTGCTGTGGTAAGTGGTGAATGTGACCTACTAGAATTTTGTGAAGCTTGTCTCACACGATTTTTCGTCTATGCAATGTCTCTATATTATATCGTTTCTGGCAAAACCCCATTATGCGCCATTTGAATTAAGTGTTCGTAGCAAAAGTGCCTCTGTGTGTACGTGTGAAGGAACACTCAATTCAAATCAGTGCACGGACTTTACAACTTTGTTGGTAGATCTACAAACTTTTGTGCCCATTTTCATTTTCTACCACCAAAGCCTAAAAATCTACCAACATTTCAATATATTCGCATTGAAACCAAATACTGTGATCATTAGGCAAACGCATTGAATTGCCGAGCACACCCAAATAACATTAAGAGGTGACACTAACCAAAATAACCAATTTTGAAAAATTTTTACACAAATTCAAACAAGAAATAAATTTTAATAATTTGAGAAAAATTTAAACATTAAAAATTGCTTCAAATAAATGTTTTCATACATTTAAAGCAACAAGGGTAATCCCCGCTTAAAAAATAAAAACTCATACAAAAGGAAATAAATTTGTTTATGTAATAAATGTAGTAAATGAGCACGCAAATATTATCCTGCGCTATTTTCATCAGTTTTTTGTGAATAATTTTAAACGAAAATAAAAAAAAAGACGTGTGGCACTCGGGGACTGCCGCGGTAAAGCTATTGCATATTATCAACTTATGCAATTTTTTACTTTTATTGAATAAATGAGAAGTTAATATTTAACTTTCAGTTTAACTTTAACTTTAATTTTAACTTTAACTTTAACTTCAACTTTAACTTTAACTTTATTTTTAACTTTAACTTTAACTTTAACTTTCGCTTTAACTTTAACATTCACTTTAACTTTAACTTAAACTTTAACTTTAACTTTAATTTTAACTTTAACTTTAACTTTAATTTTAACTTTAACTTTAACTTTTACTTTAACTTTAACTTTAACTTCAACTTTAACTTTAACTTTGACTTTAACTTTAACCTTAACTTTAACTTTAACTTTAACGTTAATTTTAACTTTAACTTTAACTTTCACTTTAACTTTACCTTTATTTTTAACTTTAACTTTCGCTTTAACTTTAACATTCACTTTAACTTTAACTTTAACCTTAACTTTAACTTTAACATTGACTTTAATTTTAACTTTAACTTTAACCTTAACTTTAATTTTAACTTTAACTTTAACTTTAACTTAAACTTTAACTTTAACTTTCACTTTAACTTTAACTTTAACTTTCACTTTATTTTTAACTTTAACTTTCGCTTTAACTTTAACATTAACTTTAACTTTAACTTTAACTTTAAATTTAACTTCAACTTCAACTTTAACTTTAACTTTAACCTTAACTTTAACTTTCACTTTAACTTTAACTTTATTTTTAACTTTAACTTTCGCTTTAACTTTAACATTCACTTTAACTTTAACTTTATGATCCGGGGTGGGCGTGAGCTTAACACCTGCTAACAAGCCAACCTAATATAAACGCATGCAAGTCATTTTCTGTCAAAAATGTCTCATGCACATACAACTTGTATGAGAGCAACTCAAATTGAATTTGCTGCGTGAAAACCCAACTCGATTTCCAATTTTTATTCTGCGTGGCATTTAGATTTGACGTTTGCACATATGCTTTACATTGTCGCAACGCATGCTTATTTGGGTTAGGGCAAAAAACGCCGGTTGTTTGCGTGTGCTAAAAAAACGCAGTGCGGTTTTATTAGGTTGGCTTGTAAGCGACCATATAGGTATCTGCAACTTATGAAAATTATAAACGTTTGTTTTAATTAAATATAAAATTTTTAGCTTTTATGTATGTATAATCTATAAGATCGTCCTAATGGCCCTCCCCACCCTTCCAAGTTCTGCAATTTACAATACTTCGGTTGAAATATTTTATGAAATGAATAGTTTAGCTATATATTCATTTCCAATTTCCATTTGTTTCGCTGTGGGTAAAATCAGCAAAAAAAATGTACTATTCTGGTATTTGAGAAAGAATTGCGTACTTTTCGCTGAAATTTGGCAGCCTTGGTCACTATTTCATGATCACGGTTGCCACACCACATCTTTTTTCTGGACAAAAATTCCTTTTGAAAAAACAAAAGAAGGACCAATATTTTTAAAATGTTACAAAAAATTATTTATATAGGTCTTCGCAAATTTCAGTCCCTACATCACGTTAATGTGTTACTATTTGGCAGCAGTAATACATTCACGCCAGGAAATCTTCATTATTTTGGGAATTTTGGTACGCTCTGACTTATACTATACATAATTCTGCATAAAGAAAAACAAATGTAAAATTAAGTTAACCTATAGTTCTTTGGGCAGCTTTTAGTAGTTGATGGAACCTATCTTCCTCCGGTCCGAAATTCGATTAATGCAACCGAAATTCTTTGAAAGTCGAGGGCTCGTACTTTATGAACAACTAGCGGGACCCGGTGTGCTTCGCTACACCAATAGAAATATTACAAAAAGAATAAAATATCATAGAATTTTTTTAATCTTTATTTCAATTCTTAATCCAAAACATTTGGATACACTACATTTTTCGTTTTTCCATCTGGGATATGAATAAACAAACAATTTGGAATGCCTACTCTGGAACAGGCAACGTACAGCTGTCCGTGGTAAAAGCACGGTTCCTCCAAATTCAATCCGCATACTCGAAGCGTTTGTCCTTGCGCCTTGTTGGCTGACATAGCTTAGATTCATATGGCATGTCTGTTGGTATCAGTGGGATTCGCGGTATAAGCACAATTTCACCTTTCGCTTGCCGGTCAGTATTGTTGCTTCAATTAAATTCGTCATCAACTTTTTTACATTCAGTCTTGTTCCATTACACAATTTTGGCGCATTTAAATTCCGTAAATAACTGATGAGCCGACCTTCAAATTTAAACAATGCCGGGGCATACCAGACGGTTGCAATGAATTCAAAAATTCAACTGGATAACTCACTGCGTCATCTTGATTCATTGCGCTATCCACTGACTTGTATGTTGGCACCACACCTGGCAACTTTTTCAGAATGTGATGATTAATTTCATTGACATGTACATTTTTTGTTGCTAGTATTGCGCGTTCTCTCAACCAATCGGGATTCATGTAATTTTGAACAATATTTGGAAACACTCGTTCAATTAATTCTTCTTTTGATTGGATAATTGTACAAAAATTGCTTGGCAATGTAATGAAACCATTTGTTTTGTCGATTGGAATTTTGCCATTTCCGATCTCTAACAATTGCTTCGAGAACTGCTCAGAATACTGATCATTGTGCAACTGAACACGCATGTTTATGTGTAATGTTAATTTTTTCACTTATCGCCACAAAAGGGAAGACTTCAAACCTGCATTGATCCCATCTGCCGGTGTTGATCGTGGAATAACGGGCAATGTTTGTCGAAAGTCACCTGACAATAAAATTAAAGCACCACCAAAAAGCCTTCGGTTTCCACGTAAATCTTGCATGGTTCGATTTAATGCTTCCAATGATTTTTTGTTTGCCATTGTACACTCATCCCATAGAATGACCGCTGCTTGTTGCAAAACTTTTGCCATCGCTGAATTTTTGGATATGTTACAGGTTGGAGTTTCAACCACCTCTATATTCAATGGCAATTTTAAAGCTGAATGAGCTGTTCGTCCTCCATCCAATAAAGTTGCGGCAATTCCAGAAAAAGCGAGTGCCAAAGCAATTTTCTGTTGCGATCGAATAGTTGCTAAAACCAATGAAATTACAAATGTTTTTCCGGTGCAGCCAGGTGCATCCAAAAAATATAATCCACCAGTGTTATCAGAAACAATTTGCATGATTTTTTCATATATATCCTTTTGTTGATGGTTCAATTTGGTGATGCTGGATTGAACAAATGTACGCAAATCGTCACAATCGAACTGTTGTTCACGCTGCAACTCTCGATCAAATAATGCATTGGGCGATTTGGTGAAATCAAAGCTAACTGCCCCAATGCTTTACTGGCAATCGCAAGACACATATCTTCAATTATTATCAAAGCTTCATTGTACATTTCCAATATAATCACGATCCATTGCTCTACGAAGCATCCGAATTAAAATATCTTCAGTCAGTAATCTTTTTATTTATTACACAATTCAATTGGATTCGATGGCATGCATGTTGATATTTTAATCGAAAAAAGCATACGTATTTGCTGTGGATGAGATGAAATCGATGCATCATGAAGTGTTGCGTCCCAATGAGTGTCAACTTCTAACAAATGCAAGAGTTGACATGCTTCGCGATATGTCTGACAAAAATGACCGTGAACTGTTCTTAAATCCTGAAATAATTTTGTTCCTCGAACGTTTACCAACAACATTCGCAAATAAAAACATTCAGCATTATTGGGATGTACCGTATACATCCTGCCCAAGGCATCTGTTTGGAAAATACCTGGATGACCATCAACTGGTGTTCCTTGTTTACGCCGTTGACATTTTTTCGATGATGCATTCCAGGTGTAATATTGCGGTACATCAACATATGTATATCAAATTTGTGGCAAATGTGTCGATTTCACACAATTGAAAAAAGAGTAGTTGCTGATGGTTGTGATGCTCTCTGCTGTACATTCTCAGTAGTGAAATAAACTCGTTGACCATTCTCCAGATGAACTACCATATGGACAACAGCATGTCTTTCGTGCAAAGGAAACGAAAATATACGCCAAACTGCTTCATTACTGCTTATATATCGCACCATTTGATATTGAGTGATTTCATTATTTCTATGTTCACCATCTACTCTAAAACAGCCATATCACTTCCTTTATTCTGCCCTAAATTTAGTCTATCTGCATACATTTTAAAAAGCTTTTTCCGTCTAACTCTGCCCTTGCCCGTCTACACTTTTTCCTAATTTTGGTATTCACTCCTCCCTCCGTATTTTTCGCTTCATCTATCTCCATCTTCGTCTCATTCTACCTCTTTCTCGGTCTCCTTCTCTCTTTTCTCTTCTCTCAAGTTTTTCTCATTCTTCTTCATATATTATTGCAAGTCGCTGAGGGTGGTATATATTTTGTTCCAGCCCCATTCCGAGTCTCAGTCCCAGTCCCAGTCCTAGTCCTAATCCCAGTCCGTCTCTGGTCTACTTCCCGGAAAAAAGCATCGTAAATACTAATATAGGCAAATTTATATACCAAATATCAGGCAAATCGAATAGGACGTATGTAAATAGGTATGTGGGTATTATTAATTCATGTCTTCATTTCGGCTTCGCATGCATATTTATCAGTTTTGCCAGGCTGATGCGACTAAATCGAATATCACAATGAAAATTACTTTAAAGCTGTCACCAACAGCTTTCATTTGATATCCTTAATACACACACATTCTAGGGGTATCCGGGTCCATGTTTTCGCCTATATCTCGATACTCTAGTCACCCAGCGGTCTAAAATTTACTCTGTACTAAAGCACATATCAACAGCTTCAATTTGATATCCATAATGTAAAAACACATCCTAGTGTTACCCTGATCCACGTTTTGGCCTATATCTCGAGACCCTAGTCACCAATAGGTATGAAAACTACCCTGTACTAAAGCACTCATCAACAACTTCAATTTGATACCCATATTGTAATAACACTATCTAGGCGTTCACGGGCCCACGTTTTGGCCTATATCTCGAGACCCTAGTCACCCCGGGGTATGAAAATACCCTCTACTAAAGCACTCATCAACAGCTTTCGTTTGTTATCCATATTCTATAAACACATTCTAGGGGTACCCGGGTCCACGTTTTGGCCTATATATCGAGACCCTAGTTACCCAGGGGTATGAAAATTACCCTCTACTAAAGCACTCATTTGATATCCATATCCAATAAACACATTCTAGGGGTACCCGGGTCCACGTTTTGGCCTATATATCGGGACCATAGTCACCCCGGTACCCTCTACTAAAGCACTCATCAACAGCTTTCATTCGTTATCCATATTTTATAAACATATTCTAGGGGTACCCGGGTCCACGTTTTGGCCTATATCTCGAGACCCTCTGCGTCGATCCTGAATTTTCTTTGCTATAAACCTCACGGACCCCCAGACCTTTCCAACGAATGCAAAACCGTGGAAATCGGCTCGTGCGTGCTGGAATTATAGCGTCAGGAAGGAAAACCTACAAATAAGCACCATCTATTGGTATGAAACGTAGCCGTAACTTGGTGTGCTATATCTCTGGTTGAATTTGGTTGATGCGGTCTCAAGTTATAAAGTAGCACCAAAAATGTGCACTCATTTTTATGAATATAGATATATAGAAGATGTGGAGAGTAGCTTAAATGTGGAAAAACTTTTAGTATTTTTCAGCTAAGATAACCAATAAAAATAGTCGTGAATTAGCCTAATTGACACATTTATAATGTTTCAAAACCTGTATAAGACCTTTCAATGCACGACCAGAAAAAACGGAATAATAAGATATCCTTTCCAACAGGTTGTTTAGGGTCCACAATAAGCGTAAATTTTTCGTGAAACATAAACTTTCTCATGAAGATCAATAAAAAATGAGGGTTTTCCCAAAACAAAGTGAACACTTGTTATTTTCATCTTATAATTATTTAACCGAAATTTAAGCTTGACTTATTGCTTTTGCTGGTTCAAGGCTCTGGCGGCGCCGCGGTGTAGTGGTAGCGTACTCCGTCTATTACACCGAGGGTGCTGGGTTCAAGCCCCGCGCAAAAGCAACATCAAAATTTAAGAAAAATTTCATTCAATTACAAAAAAGCATTTCTAAGCGGGGTGCCCCTCGCCAGTGGTTTGGTAAACACTCCGAAAAGTTTCTGCCATTAAAAACCTTTTTAGTGAAAATTCATTTGCCTTCCAGGTGGCGTTCGGAGCCGGCATAAAATTTAAAGTCCCGTCCCGCATATTTGTAGCAAAAACTAAAAAGGGGCAAGATGAAAACTTGAAGAGAAGCTCAGCCTAAATATACATACATATGGTCATTAAAATATGTACCCTGTACTTTTAAATCGTAAGTATAAGGGTATTAAAGCGTAAGTTTAAGGGCATTTTTGAAACTTTACTTTTTTCAATGTGGTAACTTTGCTTCATTGTATATTGCAAGTCCCGTTACAATAAATTGCGTTATAAGCTTCATGGAGCCGTTTGTTTTCATAAAGTGTAATTTTACTTGGCCACTAAAATAGGTACTTTGCGTATAACTTTTGCTTTTAACTAAGTAAGCGGAAAGTATTTAATGTGACGTTCAATAAAGAAAAATAAATAAAAATCAGTGTACAATTCTTTAAACGATGAGTCGTGCTCGGCATTGTAGTCTTGAGGAGCGAAGACTTGTTCTCAACCTTCGAAAACAGAATAAATCTTATAAATTTATCGCTGAATCACTAGGAAGGTCTGAAAATTTTGTTGTAAATGCCCTTAAGCCCATAAAATCAACGGAACGAAGAGGTGGTAAAAAGTAAACTAGTCTCACTACTGACAATTTAATTGTAACTCTTCCCAAGCGGGATCCTCTTATGTCGTCAAAGGCTATTGCAGCAGAAATTAATAATGCAATATCAGCCAGAACTGTACGCCGTCGATTGTGCAACAGGAACTTACCAGGCAGAGTAGCTCGAAAAGTGTCTTTGTTGCGAATTGCAAATTTTCGGAATTGGAAATTTTTGCGCAAGAGCACAGCACATGGTGTGGATTAGAGGGTATTAAAAAATGGTATAATATTTTTTGGAGCGATGAAACAAAAATAAATTTATTCGGAAACGATGCCGTCCGGAATGTAATGTGTCCTAAAGGCAAACAATTCTCAGCGCGGTACACGAAAAAACAGTTAAGCACGGTGGGGCAACATAATGATTTGGGGTTGCTTCTCTTGGTACGGAGTAGGTCCTATCCACCTAATCTCGGATAAAATGAATAAGTTTATGTACAGGAATATATTACAAGATGTGATGTTGCCCTTTGCTGAAGAAAACGTGCCACTTTAATGGCTTTTTATGCAAGGCAATGACCCTAAACCAAAGGCAGGAGTCGAAGTATGTTCGGCTGCCTCACGAACACAGTACGTAATTACACGCACACAACACGAGCGTCAACAAGCAGAGCACAAAAAAATTAAACTTTATTCAGTTTCATGCAAGCATTAAATGAAGCAAGTTGATACCGCATTGCTTGATGTTTTGCTTTGTCTAAATATTTTTAATGATGCTGAGTGTCTTGTATGCAGCTAAGTTTTAAAATACAAAGACGAATTTCACCTTAAGCGCCAGTATAACGCTCGTCATCCTGACCTCCAGTTAGTAAGAGGATTGATTGCTAAACTTAAAGACAGTTTTAGGATAAAATATAGTAAATTATTGAATACAGAGCATGCTGACTATAATGCTTTGGAAGACAGTTAACTGAAGGCAACATATGCAATAGCTTTAGCGTTAACAAAGAAAGGTAGGCCTTTTGAGGATGGGGGTTTTTTTTTTAAGAAATGTGCCTTGAAATATTTACGTTTTTTCGGAAGCATAGGGAAGCAAATGACTGCAATTGTAAATGGTTTTCATTTGTCAGCCAGAACTATGACTCGAAAAAGTGAAATTATTGGGAATTTCCTACAAGCGGAGACCAAAGAACGTATAGAAGATGTTAAACATGTATCGGTTTGCTTTGATGAAAGCCTCGATATTTGCTACGCTAGCCAGATGATTGTATGCATAAGATCAGTTGACAACTTTTTAAATGCATCTGAAGAGATTTTAAATCTGTTACTGGGGAAAAAATTTACGAATCTTTTGAGCGCAATGTTTTATCAATAGTAGGCAAGGAGAAGCATTCAGCTATATCTACAGACGGAGCATCTGTTTTGGTTGGCCGTAAGCGGGGTTTTGTAGGGCAATTAATTAAAACCAAAATAAATGTTCCCACGTTTCATTGTATTATACACCAACAAGCTCTATTTGCAAAATCAATTGGCCTTGTCGAAGTAATGAAAACTGCTGTGCAAATAATCAATCGTTTGGAAGGTGGACACAACGCTCTTACACAAAGGAAGCTGGTAGCGTTTTTGAAGGAAATAGATTCAGAATACAAGGATGTGTTACAATTTACAGAAGTCAGGTGGCTCATTCGGGGAAAAAGTTTAGATCGTTTATTTTGTCTTAGAGAGGAAATATCTCTTTTTTTTGGAGTCCGAGGCTCTTCCCAAGGATGCTCAAATAATTAATACCATTAGATGTCCCGAATTTTTATTACAGCTAGCTTTTCTTACAGATATTACGTTGCAAATAAATAATATAAATCTAGTTTTGCACGGAAGAAATAAAAGCATATGCGACTTGCTTCAAGCAATAATGGAGTTTTCCACAAAGCTAATTAGTTTCAAGAACGAAATGTATTGCCAAAACTTTGTTAACTTTCCAAAAGTTTCCGAAATATATTCAAAATTTCCAAGTCCCCAAAAATTAGATAAATTCATGGAAGAAATAAATAATCTTATAACAAACTTTGACAGTGGACTTATAGATGTTTTTTCCATGAAATGGGTTATAAACTTTTTTAATAGTCCATTGACATGCTCACTGGAGAATGTACCTATAAATATTCAAGATGAGCTATTAGCAATGAGGGAGGATTTAGCTGTTCCATTGGAAACCGGCATTCCTTTTTGGAAAGATATTTGCCCTAACAAATACAGGGCCACTAGGGACCTTGTATTAAACATGTATTCAATGTTTTCGACAACATATATATGTGAATCTACATTTTCGTCAATGTCTCTCATAAAACGCAGACATCGAAGCCAGCTAACGGACAAGCACTTGGAAACATTGCTAAAAATAAAATGCTACGATAAGGAAATTCAAATTGAAAAATTATTAGAGTTTCACAATTTATGTAAATAGTTAACTTTTTAAACTTTCTGTAGTTTTTAATTATCATTATCATCACATTAATAGTTTATATTTCATCAAAAAACTAATATTGATTTCAAAATGTAAAAAACTTAAATAATTAATACATACTACCCTAAGGAAAAGTTTACTACGATCACGTAAAAATTACATATAAATATGTAGGTATGCTACTTGCTTTTTTGAATTACCTAACTTATTTTGAATATTCATAGTGGGTACACGAAGTACGTTAGCTTTATTTTTCTGAACACCCACATATGAATTAAAAAAAAATTTTATTTTTAATTATTGACAAAAAAAAAGTAAAAAAAAATCAAAAAAATTTCTATTAATATTTAGGTATTTTTATCTGTTAAGTTATGCCTACAACTGATACTTTTCGTATTACAGAACTTACTTAAATTCATAGTACTTGAAGCACTCGCTTTATTTCGTTGAAAACACATATTTTAATTAAAAAAAAAGTTATTTATTTATTGATAAACAATATAAGAAAAACTAAGCACAAAGCATACACACATGTTTTTTATTAATATCTAAGTTAAGCCACCTTCATAATTTAACTATTAATACAACAGATACATAGGTACATTTTGAATTCCGAAAATGGGCTTGAAGCACGTTGGCTTGATTTCTTTAAAAACCCACATATAAATTAAAAAAAAAACAAAAAAAAAAAAAAGGACGTGCGGCACTCGGAGACTGCCGCGGTAAAGCTATTGCATATTATCAACTTATGCAATTATAATACTTATGCAACATTTTGTTTTCTTTGATATTAATTCAAGTTTTGTCTTTGATATTAATTCAAGTTAACCTTTTTAAGCGTGGTGACCGATAAGAAAACACATTTTTTACTTTTATTGAATAAATGAGAAGTTAATATTTAACTTTCACTTTAACTTTAACTTTATTTTTAACTTTAACTTTCACTTTAACTTTAACATTCACTTTAACTTTAACTTTAACTTTAACTTTAAATTTACCTTTAACTTTAACTTTAAATTTAACTTTAACTTTAACTTTAACCTTAACCTTAACTTTAACTTTAACGTTAACTTTAACTTTGACTTTAACTGTAACTTTCATTTTAACTTTAACTTTAACCTTAAATTTAACATTCACTTTAACTTTAACTTTAGCTTTAACTTTAACTTTAACTTTAACTTTAACTCTAACTTTAACTCTGAGTGAATTAAGTACTCAGGGCGAACCAAAACGAGCAATCCAGTGGAAAAATGGGAATGTGTTGCTTTAAGGGCAACACATCCCAAAGTTCCGGTGGAAGGGCGATAGGATGCCGCCCTAAAATACCCAATCAAGCATCCACAGGATCGAGACCAGTAAGATCCTGTTGACCAAAACTGGAAATATGATTATGAACTGATTGCTACGGGCTGGCGATGACGATAGGCTACTACCTTAATAAGCAAAGATGACACCTTGCCGAAACGGCTGGTAGGTTAATATCGGCATCGTCTCCGTCTCGTTAAAACCTTGGCAGGTCTTCAAGTACGTTTGAAGCACGTCGCCATTAAGTTGGTGGTGCAGGCTCAGTTGAGACGACTCCTGACTAACGCTGTATTCTGGCTCTGAACACAGACTCCCATAAGGACCTGTGTCAACCCACGCGTGGCCTCCCTGCTTCTGCAAAGATAACCACGGGAATTCAAGACGGCGACTGCACATCGTGCGGAGATAGCGGCTTGAAGCGGAGACCCAATAGAACAAATGAGCAACAAAATAAAAACAATAAAGGAAGATAAAAGAATAGAAAGCGAGAAAGAAAGGGGCGATGAAGCGGTGTTCAAGAAGAGCACTAAAGTGCTGAGATCGCCGGTTTTAACAACCCCCGCTAAAGCGAACTTGTCGGTAATGGCCACACAAGGCACCGAATCGGCGGAAAAGACAAAGGCGGCGAAAGCACAGCTGCGCAATAACCCCAGCTAGTCAACACCTGCTACTGCAAGGGAAAAAGCGTCGGTCAGCTCATCCAGTGTCGTTGCACAGCGCGCTGTTGGGAAGGAGAAACGTGCGACTCCGCCAAGAGGCTCACTCTCATACACAAGCCTCGAAGGGAAGAGCCAAGACGAACTGCTGGAGTACGCGGTATCAGTGCTGCGCGAGATGCAGGAAACCGCTCTCAAGCAGAAGACCGTGTCCAAGGACATAAAAACCGGTATGGCTCTTCTCGAGGAAGCGTTAAGCTGCATCGGATCGTTAAGGTCCCAAAAGGCCGATGAGAGCAGAGAATCGGGCCGAAAAAGCAAGAGGGCACGAACGAGCTCAGATTCCCACTCGGAGGACTTGGAAGCCAAAAAGAAGCGAGATAAAAGAACAAATACACTTTCACAAGGTGAGTCTTGGTCCAATGTAGCGCGCCGGAGGCTGAAACAGCGGGCCCAGCCAGCCAAGCAGGCAACCCCCGTCCAAGCTTCTAAAGCTCAAAAACGGGCGAGAAAGAGCAGACAAGCAGCAACTTTTGTGGTAAAACCTGTGGAAGGCAAAAGCTATGCCCAGGTACTAGGGGCCATACGCGGCCAGCTCCGCCCTAATGACACAGATACGGTGGTACGGTCAGTACGAAAAACCAAATCTGGTAATGTACTGATTGAAACGGCGAGCTGCAGTGACCAGACGGCCTTCAGAGCAGCTATAGGTAGTGCAGTAGGAGAGGTCGGTGAAGCACAACAGCTCTCCAAGCGGATGAAGTTGGAAGTACTTGGCATGGACTGTCTCACAACTGAAACAGAAATCCAAGTCGCAATAAGGAGGGAGGTCGGAAAAGAAGAAATCACTAGACCTCTCCGTGTCTCTGTGTTCGCAGCAAACCAAAGAGAACAGAAAATGGCGGTCGTCGAAGTGGACGAGAATATTGGCAACGCCCTACTCAAAAAAGGTAAAATTCCTATCGGATGGATACAGTGCCGAATCAGACAGCGAGCAGAAGTACAACGCTGCTTTAGGTGTCTCGGCTACGGACACCGGAAGGCAGAATGCAAGGGCCCAGACAGGAGTAACGCCTGCTGGAAGTGTGGGCAAAACGGCCACAAAGCTTCGGCCTGTACCGTAGCTCCAAAATGTTACCTGTGTAATACACAGAAGCTCGATCATGTCCCTGGATCTGGAGCATGCAGCATCTTCAGAGCGGCACTCGCTGTTGCAAAGGCCAAAGTCTCAATCCAATAGTGATTAGTTTTATCCAAGGCAACCTAAACCGGAGCATACTTGCTGATGAGCTACTACAACAGTTGGTCTTAGATCATAAAGCTAACAGCGTTATCACCAGCGAACCCTATAGAGCCCGAAATGATATATATATGACGAATATAGACAACACCGGCACCGCCGCAATCTGGATGACAGATGCAAACGCCAATATTGTGAACCGTGTTGCCGGACAAGGCTACGTCCGCCTAACTACGAATAATACCACAATAGTAAGCTGCTACTTGTCCCCGAATGATCCCATTCAAACGTTCAGGGACAAGCTTGAACTTATTGAAGACGACCTGAGGGACTTAACTAGTAACCTGGTTGTGGCGGGAGACTTTAACGCAAGAGCCGTCGAATGGGGAATGCCGCAGACTAACACCCGTGGAAGGTTAGTCCTTGAGATGGCAGCCAGGCTCGGTTTGAACGTGCTTAACACTGGTACGACCCCTACATACCGACGACCAGGCTTTGGATACTCGATCCCCGATGTAACACTAGTGTCAGAAAGCCTGCTGCTGACCGCTGCTGGATGGAGAGACATAGAGGATCTGACTAGCAGCGATCACAACTACATCACTTTCCACCTAAACGATCCCGGTCAGAGGCAGATTCCGAACGGGCCACGCAGAACAAAAGCATGGGACGCATCCAATGTCGACTCTGCCACGTTCTCCGCATCAGTACTGGGGGATGCACGACGGATAATCAACAACTCCAGTCCGACGGAAGAGACGGTTGAAAAGACAATGAGCTGTCTTCGCCACGCTTGCAACCTCTCTATGCCACGGAGGGGAGTGTGGAGGGGTAAAAAGCAGGTATACTGGTGGAATAGCGAAATCGCGGAGCTGCGGAAAATATGCCACAGGATGCGAAGGCTAGTAACTCGCGCGCGCGGCAGGCCTGAGGCTCTAGAAAAGTCGGAAGCGTACAAAGGAGCGAAGAAAGCTCTTAGTGCTGCCATTAAGCAAAGCAAGCTGAAGTGCTGGAAAGCGCTTTGCGAGTAAGTGGATCGAGACCCATGGGGGCAGGGATATAAGATAGTAATGAAGAAGTTCCGTCCCCCAAACCAGCTGATGGACGAGAACCAAATAAGGAACATTGTGGATGGCCTGTTTCCCACCCAACTGCCTAGGGAGGGCGGGTACGTTACCCATGAAGATCGCAACGTGGAACCATTCCAAGAAGAAGACCTTAAAACTGCCGTGCGAACTATGAAACCTAAGAAAGCATCTGGGCCCGACGGAATACCCGCGGAGGCAATTAGACTAGCTGCAAACGACTGCCCAGAACTTATGTTGCACATGTACAACAAATGTCTCGAAGAAAGAACTTTCCCCACCATATGGAAGACAGCACGACTGGTTCTCATTCCAAAAGGGAAAGGAGATCCCAACTCTCCATCATCCTACCGTCCCCTATGTATGTTGGACACAGCAGGGAAATTGATGGAGAGTCTCCTGAAGCAACGCCTCACCAGAGCGTTACAGGACGCCGGAGGACTGTCGCCCAGACGGCATGGTTTTCGGAGGGGGCACTCCACAATCGATGCCATAGCAGAAGTTATAGACGCAGTCAAGAAAGCCGAGACAGCGTGCCACAGAGCAAGACCTATAGTGTTGCTGGCCACGCTGGACGTCAAAAACGCTTTTAACTCAGCTAGGTGGGAGGACATGCTTGAGGCACTAGAAAGCACTTTCAAAGTACCGCAATATTTATTAGAAATTTTAAGGGACTACCTAAGAGAGAGGTATCTAATATATGAAAGTACTCACGGTCAAAAAAAGGTAAAAATAACAGGTGGAGCAGCCCAGGGTTCGGTACTAGGTCCCGATCTCTGGAATATAACTTACGACAGTCTTCTTCGATTAGACATGCTCGAAAGCACCTTCCTCGTTGCCTTTGCAGACGACGTGGCAGCTGTGATAACAGCACCAAGCTGCGAGCTGGCACAGCTAAAATTAAACCAGGTCATGCGTAATGTAAATAGGTGGATTGCTGAGCACGGTCTCCAGTTAGCAACAGCCAAAACGGAGATCGTCATCCTCACAAAGAGAAGTATTCCCACTACCAGGAACATGATGGTTGGGGACCAGCCAATAGAAACACTCGCTTCAACGAAATATCTGGGAGTGAGGTTAGACAGCAAACTCAACGTCTCGGATCACATACGAGGGGCCTGCGAAAGAGCTGCGCGCATAATAGCGCAGTTGAGTAGATTAATGGCAAACACAGGTGGCCCAAAGCCATGCACAAGGAAGTTGCTTGCATCAGCCTCGGATTCTATACTCTTATATGGTGCAGAAATCTGGGCGAACGCAATGAAATACCGGAAGAACCGAGTCGACCTCACCTCGGTCCAACGCAGAGGGGCGCTGCGAATATCTTCGGCTTACCGCACGGTATCAGCTGAAGCTCTCCTGGTCGTTGAGGGAACAATACCGATATATCTTCTCATTGAGGAAAGAAAAACAATATATGACAACGGATCGCAAGCAAGTAGAGCTGCTGTTGCCATGCAGGCGCGAGAAGAATCGATCCGACGTTGGCAAGATCAGTGGAGCAACAGCATCGTAGGAAAGTGGACTAGGGAACTAATCCCTGAACTGAATCCATGGTTGAAGCGACCGCACGGAGAGGTCGACTTTTACCTGACCCAGTTTCTAACGGGACATGGTTACTTCCGCAAATACCTACACAAAATGGGTAAGGTTGATAGCCCGAGCTGCCTGTACTGTGGGGAAATAGACGATGTACGCCACACCTTCTTCGAATGCAGGCACTTCTCCCATCAGCGAAGGAGGGTAGAAGATGTACTTGGCGACCTATCCCCGGCCAGTGTCATTAATAACATGACCTGTTGAAGAGACAGATGTGATACGGTCAGCACATATGTGAGGTATATACTTACCAGTAAACGAGAAGACGGATGCCTAGCCCATTAGCGTGAGAGTAGCCATAGAGCTCACGTAGCGCGCACCCGTACCCGAAGTAATTCTAAACGCGGTCCCAGGTACGGGGATTAGCGCGGGCCGTGGGAGGTTAGGTTTTAGTGGGTAGGCCTTCATGGAAGAAGGGAGTCCTACACTCGGAGAGTCTCGCAGTGAGGCTTAAATATCCCGGTCAGTGCATAAAGCATTTCCTCCTTCCATAAAACACAAAAAAAAAAAAAACTTTAACTTTATCTTTAACTTCAACTTTAACTTTAACTTTAACTTTAACTTCGACTATAACTTTAACTTTATTTTTATTTTTAACTTTAACTTTAACTTTTGCTTTAACTTTAACATTCACTTTAACTTTAACTTTAGCTTTAATTTTAACTTTAACTTTAACTTTAAATTTAACTTTAACTTTAACTTCAACTTTAACTTTAACTTTAACCTTAACTTTAACTTTAACTTTCATTTTAACTTTAACTTTAACTTTATTTTTAACTTTAACTTTCGCTTTAACTTTAACATTCACTTTAACTTTAACTTCAACTTTAACTTTATGATCCGGGGTGGGCGTGAGCTTAGCCAACTTAATATAAACGCACGCAAGTCATTTTCTGTCAAAAATGTCTCATGCACATACAACTTGTATGAGAGCAACTCAAATTGAATTTGCTGCGTGAAAACCGAACTCCAATTTTTGTTCTGCGTGACATTTAGGTTTGACGTTTGCACACATGCTTTACATTGTCGCAACGCATGCTTATTTCGGTTAGGGCAAAAAACGCCGGTTGTTTGCGTGCGCTAAAAAAACGCAGTGCGGTTTTATTAGGTTGGCTTGTAAGCATGGCGGAACGATACAAGGTGGCAGCATGGTGACATACCTACAAATATAAATTAAAGTTCCATGTACCTTGTTTTTGTAAATTCGATGGACAAATGTCAAAATCGTGCTGCGCCGGAAGTTTATGTATCAAATCAAATAAAAAAAGTTTATAGTCATGCTGCCACCTTGTATAGTTCCGCCTTGCTTGTAAGCGACCATATATGTATACGATAAGCGATAGCACAATGGCTACTTCGTGAAAATCAACGACAGCTCCTTTAGTTTGATTTCGATGGTCGTACGGTTAGGAAGTGCCGCACGCGCGCTTAAATGTACGTGTGACACGTGTTCACCGTTCAAGCATTGAAATCAAACTAAATAAATAATTGATTTTGCTTTCGTGCTCGCTACGCGTTCGTGTTTACTAACACATTCTCAATTTGGTAACCGTGTAAATGTAGTGGTGCTCGCCGCTGTTTATGATAGAGATCCAATTTTATGTGTTTGGCCTGTTGCTAACACCGAACCTTTGCGAACCTTTTCGAGCCTTTTCGAACCTTTTTTGACAAATATCCGTTACGGGTTTTTTTGATTTAGTCGCCAAGCCCGCGATAAAATCTATGCAATAGCTTAAAAAAAAAATTTAATTTTCAAAAAAATCACCCTCCACAAAACTTGAAAAAAAGTTCAAGTAGACACAAAACATAAGATTTTTATGTTTTCCTGTCAATTTAAGTTACGTCGACCACGTCAAGATTTATCTGTTAACTTATGCAACATAGCGGCGGCCACCGTGGTGTGATGGTAGCGTGCTCCGCCTACCACACCGTATACCCTGGGTTCACACCCCGGGCAAAGCAATATCAACATTTTAGAAATAAGATTTTTCAATTAGAAGAAAATTTTTCTAAGCGGGGTCGCCCCTCGACAGTGTTTGGCAGGCGCTCCGGGTGTATTTCTGCCATGAAAAGCTCTCAGTGAAAACTCATCTGCCTTGCAGGTGCCGTTCGGAGTCGGCATAAAACATGTAGGTCCCGTCCGGCCAATTTGTAGGGAAAATCAAGAGGAGCAGGATGCAAATTGGAAGAGAAGCTCGGACTTAGATCTCTTCGGAGGTTATCGCGCCTTACATTTATTTTTTTATTTTATACAACATATAAATTTTTTCCAGTGCAATACCACCAACACATAAGCATTTTTGAGCGTAACACACTAATATTCCCACATATTGCGTCCTTTCACCGTGCCGGCCTCTGCCCTAAACACTCCTCAAGGCTTGTACGTGACTGGTTTTCCCAAAACAATGTAAGCGTTCTGGATTGGCCAAGCCAGTCACCTGATCTAAATCCTGTTGAAAACCTTTGGGGAGACTTAAAGAAGCGAATCGGGAAAGAAGCATTCAAAAACAAGACGGACTTATGGAAAAAAGTTAAAGAGTTGTGGTATTCCACTCCCATAGAGACCTGCCGCAGGATTATCAGCTCTATGCCGAACCGAATGCAAAAAATCATTGATAATAACGGTGGACACAGTGGTTATAGATCAAGCTTGGAGGCTGAAACATATTTTTAAAATAAATTCATTAACTTGAAATTACATAAAATTATAAATTCATAAAGTTTTGTAAAACTATTACTAAAACTATTTAGTACCTATTTTAATGACCACATGAAAATATCATTTTTGTTTATGTTGACAATAGTGTAAGCTTTAAAATATTTTTGAGTTATTATTTACATTTGTCTTATTAGTCTGAAAATGAAAACATCACAGGATTGAAAATCTGTTACTATTTGCTTAAAAAATAATGAATTATTAGTACTCACATGGGAGTACCTATTTTAATGACCATATGTGTATTTTCTGAGATAAATCGTACCAAGTATATATCGTCGTCCACTAACCAGAAACATGAATGTGCAATTTTTCCGAATTTGTGTTATAGGCCTCGTTATATTACACTTTAGATTCTCTAGGTCTACTTAAATCTAGAGCTTCCTATGCATATGGAAACCCCAATGATTTGCAGTGCCATTTTCATGAATGTATAATTCAATCACACAAAGTTGAGCCAGAAAAATTAATGTAGCACATTCATGTTTCTGGCTGGCAACAAGGAAATGATTTTCCTGTTTGTATGACACATTCGTTGATATGGCTCAACAATTTTTGAAAAAAAGTAAGAACAACACACATTCATATGTTCGAATGTCCTGAAGGTTGTGCACAAATTATTAGAGGAGCTCGTAACTCACCAAAACTTTTCGAAGTTCACATACAATTGTATGACGATATAACCCGGGAGCTATAAAACTATCCGTGCGATATATATGCTAGTTGAGATACACATAAGATGAGCTGTATAATGTATTCCTAAAAAAAAGGTATACCGACGAAGAATTTTTAATATCTGAATATCCGAGAAAAGGTCGTTGTTTAATTGGAGGCAAAGCGGTTTATTTGAAGCCGTTGCCTCTTGCCGAAACAAAACTAAAAGACACACCGCTCTTAAGTCCGGCAACACATAATTGTCTAGAGTGCGGGACCGTTTCCTCGGCACCCTCCCAAGTACTGTGATGCTCCGAATCCCAATACGCCACCGAAATGGCCTAGCAGGTCCTGGCTTGGCCCTAACATTATTTAAAAATCAATCTGCTGTAATTTTTTTACGTGTTTTGAGATTAAGGCCATACCATGACCACTTCGGCCAATTCTTATAGCGTATTTGGATTCAGCGCATCAAAATGTATAGAAAACGTGAGTCGCATTATCTGATCCGACTACTTTTAATTTTTTTGCATAGCTGTGTTAACAAAAATTTAGATCAGTTTTTAAAATGTTTGTTGTACCAGAAAAATGAATGTCCTAGTTCTCGGAAAAAAAGAAGGATGCGAGAAGAGCAATTATCTCAGTTGAAAGAGCATAGTGTGAATAAAATATATAGATATACTTCTATATTAGAAACTAATTCTTCTAATTTTGAGAATTTTGTTTTTATTTATTTTTTAACACGGTTCAGGCCTGCTTATTCAATCCTTCATCGGTAAGAATTTTTAGAATTTTTCTGAGATAAATTCTACAAATTCTTACTGAAAGCTAAAAATTTGCATGAAGATTCGCGGAATTTTCCCGAATTTTCTAAAAAGTCTTAAGTGTATATTTGGATTGTTAGTGTTATATAATAATACATATTTTTATAAAAATAATGAAAATAATGAAGGTCGAAGCAAAACTTAGTAAAAACTGGAAAAATCTGAGTGATGATGACTTTTGTAGATAAGTGTAGATATGTATGTGTGTTTGTATGCAAAATTTTAAGGTCACTTTATCTTACTTAAAAAGTTGACTTAAATCGCCCCCCTCCCCCCTCCCAAATAGTGCTGGATCTGCCCCTGGGTATAAGCTATGTATATACAAATTTACATGTATTTTTTGTTTTGTTTACATGTTTTTTAAACGTGTTATTTCCTTCAAATGGGCTTTAATTGTTATACAATAAGTTATGAATTGTTTTATACAAATATTAAGTGTAGCTATTGTTTTCTTCAAAAAAAAAAAAAAAATCGACCAACTTCTACCACTATTTTCATTTCTCTTTTTAAAACTCCGTGCACTGATTCAAATGGAGAATGATGGGGTTTTGCATGAATTTCTTCGGGCAGTCATTGATCAGTGATCGGGCACCAACATCGTCACAATTTGCCAAAACTTTCGTACCCCTACCAATTTTAACTTCCAGCAATATTTCGTTGGAAATTCATGTACCAATGAATTTGGAGGCACATATGTAGGCATGTATGCATGCGAGTAGGAATACATACATAGGTATTAGGGTTGCCAGATTTTCATTTCAGGTTCCCGGGACAAACCTGAAATTTGGGCCAAATTCCCGGGATTTTTAAAAATTTCCCGGGACATTTGAAAAATAAGAAACACCTATATATTTGTAATGGCTCACAAGACTTGCCTTGCAAAATGAATATTTGGGTGTGCGAAATGTCAAACATTTAATTCGAATTCAATATTCTATGGATTCATTTTCCAAACGTTATTTTAAAACACAACACTTGCCTTGCAAAATTAATATGTATGTGCGCAAAATGTCAAACATTGACCATATTCAGAACCACAGTAGTGATGATTTTTTCTTAATATGCTAATGAGCTGAATACAAGCCGCAAATAAGGCCATGTTTCGTAGCAGATTATAATTTATTTACAGCTGATTTCAGTAAGCCATCTCTAGTCACTATTAGAGACTATTTGGGGTGAAAATCACTTTTGAGATAATTTGCCATTCTGCAAGCTGTCTCGCGTCTCCAGCCTCACAAAAGTAATCACTAGTTTGTTAGCTGGGCCGGGACAGATCACAAACGTGTAAATTTCAGAAAAAGTATGAAAATTATTTGCGAAAAACGCTTTAAATATATTGTTTTATTCCTCAAATTATAATAAGCTAGAAAAAATTAAAAAACAGAAAATACTTAAAAAAAACATCGAACTATATGTGGACCCGCTGAGATTCGAACCTACACACTTTGGGACTTTCTATACAAAATTGTGAACAACGTCTTCGCAAGCTCAGCCACAATACCACCCAAAGTTATGTTGACAAACTGCAATGCTATATTACTTGTTCAATGTATGAATAAATTGTCTTTCTGGTGAATTTCGTTGATATGGTGAGTTGTTTTTTTGACTTTCGTTTACTGTATACCGAAATCATCTCAAGTCACAAAAGAAAATCTCAAATTTATAGACTTGAGATGAGACTGAATGACAGAATTCAGCCGTTATTTTGATATTGTGAAAGTGCCGGGACATAGCATTTCCCGGCGGCACACTTTATAAATTGTGAAAAATACGGGATGTCCCGGCCAATACGGACCATTTTGCAAACAGTGGTGTGATGGTAGCGTGCTCCGCCTATCACACCGTATGCCCTGGATTCAACTCCCGGGCAAAGCAACATCAAAAATTTTAGAAATAAGGTTTTTCAATCAGAAGAAAATTTTTCTAAGCGGGGTCGCCCCTCGGCACTGTTTGGCAAGCGCTCCGGGTGTATTTCTGCCATGAAAACCTCTCAGTGAAAACTCATCTGCCTTGCAGATGCCGTTCGGAGTCGGCATAAAACATGTAGGTCCCGTTCGGCCAATTTGTAGGGAAAATCAAGAGGAGCAAGACGCAAATTGGAAGAGAAGCTCGGCCTTAGATCTCTTCGGAGGTTATCGCGCCTTACATTTATTTTATTTTTTTAATAGGTATACCGCTGATGAATGTATAATAAACACACTAAATATCAGCAGTTATTAAATGATTCGTTTAAGTTTGAGAACCAAAACATATTACCAAAGTAGTAAATTTAAATTATTATCTATTTTGAGCCACAAGACGATACACTTTGAATGTAAAATTATATGGCATTCTGGCATTTTAAAAAAGAAATAATAATTACCTATGTGTATGTGTAATATATCATTTAACCATTCCTGGAAGCACAGAATTCAAACGAAACAACTGCAGAATGTTGCTATTACGGCGCATGTTGTTTGCACTTGAGGTTTACGCCAGTCACTTAATCGGTGGCGGCGGCGGCGTGGCCGGCGCGCCGAAAAAGCCATCGTCGTAAACCTCTGAATTGAATGGCTGGACTTCAGAGTATCACATTGTCTACCACTAATGAATATGGAAACATACTGCTGACGTCAATGGTATTGTTTGAACATCTGAACAATATCATTAACTTGCGGATGAGGATCTGGGAGGCTTGTAAAGCGAAAATTAAAAAAAAATAATGTTTGGAAAAGTTTTTTTTATATGTATTTAAGGAAATCGACATTCGACCATTACGGAAAGATCCGCGGTTTTTGCCTCAAAATCTCGTGGATCGTTCGAAAAATTTCGGGAGTAGCTCCTTGTGGTGAGAGAGAGAAATACTTAAAATGCTCACACTTTTGTAGCGTAGTTTCACGGACGGAGATGTTATGAGCTAACTCTAATACCCATCGTCGGCACGATTTCTTTAAATCATTTGTGGCTACATGCTGGTCACGCACAAAGGCGACTTACGGTTGCCATCAATTATCTACTAATAGTCATGACTCTCGTGGCACAATTTTAACGATTAGCATAAATGCTGGCTTATTGTTGATCGCACCAAAGGGCGCCTTCAGAATTTCCGGCTGTTTTTAAGAGCTACAATCGCTACCACGCATCTTGGCTCTTATACCATATGCCAGCACAGAAGCCATAGGATTGCGACTTCGAACTCATACCTTCGTCGACGTTACTTTTCTAGAAGTTCTAGGTGTAGCTCCGAAGACTTTCTGACGGATGTTTTTGTCGCGCTATGCTTCCAAGCTACACCAAAAAAACACCTTGAACCGTTAGGGAGTAACTATTCGACCAAGGATGCCGCCCTCGAAATCATAAGCAGTCTAAGTGGATACCATTGCTTAACACATGAGTGAAAATCGTATAATCCTTGGCGCATCTACATAATTTAAACTTTACAAGGACCGTGGATAAAACTTTTAAAATGTAGACCAAACATGTAGACCAGACGTTTGTGTTCGATACATTGACCTCAATAGACTTCAATTCCGGCCTTATGATATAAGAGCTCATTATGGATGACCGCCTTCAGTTTTCAGACTAGTTCGACTATTCACTACGCTAGGCTAGTAGAACACCCGGTAATTTATTCGACTGTCTGGAGAAAGCTTTTGCTTCACCACTTTGAGTGTTATTGCGAAGGACAAAGCCTAACCTGGTTTAAAAATGTGCCTTCGTATTCACATTAGTAACAGGACCGGTCACGTGTTGGTCATATTTAAGCATGGTTGATAGGCTATATCCAATGTGATTCACTCCAAGGGACTAGTTGGGGATAGGGCCGTGAACTTTAGGAAATGTCAAACCAGGAGACTTGTGTTAAATGATGAAGTGTGAAAATCAAAATTAAGATTTCAGACGCTATTTTATAGGTCAGCAAATAAAGTGATTTTTCAAACCCTTCTCATATGTGTTGAAGATATATGCAACTTAAGTATGAGCTGAGCATCACTTCAAAGGAGAGTTTAAACTACTGGAGCCTACTAAAGGATTTTGCATCACTGATTTCGCTTGTTCTTTGAGCCAATCGGGATGTAAAATTCGGCACCTTTTTCGGATAACTTGGTTTTTTAAGAACTTGAGGACAATTTGAAAATATGTTCGACTTGGGATACTTTATTTAAATTCATTGTATTTTATTAATTTTTTGAAAAAATTATGCGAAGCTGGCATTGAAAGCGCCTATTTTCTAAAATAACTTTTGAACGGTTAGAAGGTATTAAATTTCGCAACGGGATTTTTATAACTGGCAATGATGCGCATCCCTTGTGTCTAAGCTTTGGGCAATTGAGGGCGAGCAGTTTAATAAGAGTTATAAATGAGTAATTTTATGTGCTTGTAATAGTATGAGTCGTGGCACAGTGGCTGACGTACCCGAACAAACGCCCGGGGTTGCGGGTTCAACTCCCACCAAGCATTCCTTTTTTTTTAAATTTATAAATTATTATTATTAATGGACTGTATTGAGTTTATGGGGTTTTTGATTTAATGTATTCCATTTATTGAGTTGGGTAGTTTTAGTGTTATTGGTGTATTTAAGTCATGGGAGGATGCATAGCATTATTTATTTGTGTTTATTTTAAGGGGTTTAGTTTATTAAGTTGGGTAGTTTTAGTGTTATTGGTGTGTTTAAGTCATGGGAGGATGCATAGCATCAGTACACCTTTTATTTATTTAATTTGGGGGCGAGCACTGGGGGCTCTGAGGCTTCGCTCTACTGAGCCACCTCATCCTCTATTTGAAGAACCCTTTAAAATGTGATATGGAGGCGAGCACGGGACGGCTCTGAAGTATTGGCACCCCATTTTCTACAAGAAAAACCCCTATTTATTTAATTTGGGGGCGAGCGTTGGGCACTCTGAGGTTTCGCTCTAATGAGCCACCTCATCTTCTATTTGAAGAACCCCTTCAAAGTGTGATATGGAGGCGAGCACTGGGCTCTGATGTATTAGCACATCATCCGAAGAACCTCCATTTATTTAATTTGGGGCGAGCGTTGGGCACTCTGAGGTTTCGCTCTAATGAGCCACCTCATCTTCTATTTGAAGAACCCCTTCAAAGTGTGATATGGAGGCGAGCACTGGGCTCTGATGTATTAGCACACCATCCGAAGAACCTCGCTTTTAATTAAAAAACTCAAACTATGTCTTTAGAATATTTCACTAACCAGTTGAGAATTACAAGCACACTCAATGGCTACTGAAACAAACGAACGAAAAATGTTCATAGTTTAAGTCGCTTAAACATACTCCCCCCTTAGACGGCTTAGTCGTCTAATGAAACTTCCAAACGAGCCAGTGATCCGGCTCGAAGGACCATGTCTAAGCTTTGGGCAATTGAGGGCGAGCAGTTTAATAAGAGTTATAAATGAGTAATTTTATGTGCTTGTAAGCGTATGAGTCGTGGCACAGTGGCTGACGTACCCGACCAAACGCCCGGGGTTGCGGGTTCAACTCCCACCAAGCATTCCTTTTTTTTTAAATTTATAAATTATTATTATTAATGGACTGTATTGAGTTTATGGGGTTTTTGATTTAATGTATTCTATTTATTGAGTTGGGTAGTTTTAGTGTTATTGGTGTATTTAAGTCATGGGAGGATGCATAGCATCAGTACACCTTTATTTATTTATTTGTGTTTATTTTAAGGGGTTTAGTTTATTAAGTTGGGTAGTTTTAGTGTTATTGGTGTGTTTAAGTCATAGCATCAGTACACCTTTTATTTATTTAATTTGGGGGCGAGCACTGGGGGCTCTGAGGCTTCGCTCTACTGAGCTACCTCATCCTCTATTTGAAGAACCTTTTAAAATGTGATATGGAGGCGAGCACGGGACGGCTCTGAGGTATTGGCACCCCATTTTCTACAAGAAAAACCTCTATTTATTTAATTTGGGGCGAGCGTTGGGCACTCTGAGGTTTCGCTCTAATGAGCCACCTCATCTTCTATTTGAAGAACCCCTTCAAAGTGTGATATGGAGGCGAGCACTGGGCTCTGATGTATTAGCACACCATCCGAAGAACCTCTATTTATTTAATTTGGGGCGAGTGTTGGGCACTCTGAGGTTTCGCTCTAATGAGCCACCTCATCTTCTATTTGAAGAACCCCTTCAAAGTGTGATATGGAGGCGAGCACTGGGCTCTGATATATTAGCACATCATCCGAAGAACCTCCATTTATTTAATTTGGGGCGAGCGTTGGACACTCTGAGGTTTCGCTCTAATGAGCCACCTCATCTTCTATTTGAAGAACCCCTTCAAAGTGTGATATGGAGGCGAGCACTGGGCTCTGATGTATTAGCACACCATCCGAAGAACCTCGCTTTTAATTAAAAAACTCAAACTATGTCTTTAGAATATTTCACTAACCAGTTGAGAATTACAAGCACACTCAATGGCTACTGAAACAAACGAACGAAAAATGTTCATAGTTTAAGTCGCTTAAACACCTTGATACCCCTTTCGACCATATCGGACTAATTTTCGATATGGACAATAAATGGCCTAGACATTCTTAAAAGAGTAGAAAATATATTAACGCGCGGAACACCTCCGCCGCGCCGATATTTTTGACATTCGACGGCGGCGTATATCTCTGGATTGTACATCTATTTTTTTTGGTTTTTTACATGCTAGCAAAAAAAATTTGAAAAAATTATTTTACTACAATCAATAACATCGTTTGTAGTTGTTGAAAAAGTGGTTTCAATATTTAAAATTTTTTATTTTTATGGCATTTTAAAACTTTTTTTGCTAAGTCGAAGAAAAAAAAATTGTGTTATTTCCGTATACTACAAACGATTAAAAACGTATTTCAAAACGATTTAACGCATTATAACTTATTTTTGCTGCTTAAAACATAATTTATTATGTTTTTTAGCTCACAACAAAAAAAATTTGAGAAAATTATTTTACTACAATCAATAACATCGTTTGAAGTTGTCGACAAAATTGTTTCAAAGTTTAAAACATTTGTTCGCTAAGTTGAAGAAAAACATTTTTTTTTGTTATTTCCGTATACTATGAACGATTAAAAATGCATTTCAAAACGATTTAACTTATTATGACTTATTTTTGCTGTTTAAAACATAATACAAGAAAAATGTTTTTTGTTATTTCCGTATACTACAAACGATTAAAAACGCATTTCAAAACGATTTAACGCATTATAACTTATCTTTGCTGCTTAAAACACAACAAAAAAAATTTGAAAAATCTATTTTACTACAATCAATAAAATCGTTTGTAGTTGTCGAAAAAGTGATTTCAATGTTTAAAACATTTGTTTTTATCACATCTAAAAATTCTTTTTTTTTTTTGCTAAGTTGAAGAAAAAAATTTATTTTGTTATTTCCGTATACTACAAACGATTAAAAATGCATTTCAAAACGATTTAACGCATTATAACTTATTTTGCTGCTTAAAACATAATACATTATGTTTTCTGTGTAACGAAAACAAGATTTAAAAAAAGTAAGTTCACTGCAATCATTTTCGTCGTTTGTAGTAATAGCGGTTCCAGCGCAAAAATTTTTTTTTTGTTATTTCCGTATACTACAAACGATTAAAAACGTATTCAAATATTTAACGCATTTTGACTGCAATCCCGACCACCAGTCACCGAGTCAAACGTCTACGTCGTTTGTAGTAATAGAATTGTGAAAAAAAACTTGTTTTTTTCAAAGCGGCTTCCAGTGTGACGGAGCTCGTTTAACCGCCAGCCATTTCTTCGCTGGGTTAACTAACCCTACTTAGTTACACCAAGGGAATATAAGTATATCGATTGCCACCAGGTCTTTCCAGCGGAATGGGGACTGCCCTCTTCTTCTGCTTCAATGGGCGGGCTCGGAAAGAATACCTCTTGAGACGGATCCTCATCTTTAATTTGCATAACATGGTCTTGCCAGCGTAAACGATGTATTTTAATTCGCTGGACTATGTGGATATCTGCATAAAGCTCGTACAGCTTTGATGTAAATACTTCCCGCTTCTAAAAGATTGCTTAACTTCTGCAAAAATATACAAATTATAGAGGAGGAACCACCCTTCCAAATAAGTGTTTTGAAAACCTGAAGCACAAAATCATTGACGCGGAAAATTTAGTTGCATTTAAAAACCAACTCAATTATTGAAATAATTTTTCACTGCCAATAGGTTGGCCACGTTACCAAGTGATATGTCTGCAACGGGCAGAGCATCAAATTGCATACTTTCCGATTTATCGCGAAAAGTAATGCAAAAAATAATGCAATTAATATTCGAAATGCATTTTTATTCTTTCGGAAAGGTCACAGTTTGTATACATTTACAGAAATTGTGAAAAAATTCGAAAACTTGAATAAAGTATTAAATTTTAGTCCATTTGGTTTGCGTTCCCGAAATGACGATTAGACTTAAAAAATATTTAAATGTACTAGCATAATTAATTTGGAGTCCTTTTACATTTAACTATAACCACGGCTTCTGCCATCAGGAAGTATTCACGTAAGTAAGGTAAAAACTTGCTGAAATCCTTTAGTCGTCGTTTTATGAAACTCGTCATTTTATTTCATTTCATTTATTAATAAATGCATTATTACAATAAGAAAAGTAATTCTTTTTTAGCACAACAATAGTAATTTAAATATTTTAACATATACCAAGGAACATTATTAGAGAAAAAGTAAATAAAAATAAAACAAATAAGGACGGGACTGTCTTCGGCTGTGCCGAAGACTTCATACCTTTCATGTATAGGGCTGAACAATAATCTTATCCCATTCGTAATCACCAAATAATCGGATGTATAAGATAAGATATAGATGATAAGATATATATGTAGATAAGATATATATAAGATATATATAGTGAACAGATGTACATACCTAAACGATTTTTAAGATAAATATAAAATAAAAAATAGGTAGGTACTTTGTGTGAAGATGCAAAGTTTCAGGTTTTTTGTGGTCTGCATGTAAAAACTATGACCACGAATCACGAATTTCAACAATATATGACGTAAACGTAAGTATTTGACGAAATTTGTTGAAATTTGAAGCTTCTAGCCCTAAAAAAGGGGCAAAAATGACAGTTTATATGGGTATATAATATATACCACCGATCTCTATGATTTTTTCAGACAACAACACATGCTATATACGTAAGCAATTGGAGAAATTTTAAGCTTCTAGCTGTTAAAATGGGGCAGAAATTGCGCAAAGTTTCTTATCTGAACAATCGGTTGTATGAGATATATACTATATATACCACCGACCTCTATGATTTTTTCAGACAACAATATATGCTATACACGTAAGCATTTGGTGAAACTTGAAGCTTCTAGCTGTTAAAATGGGGCTGAAATTGCAAAAAAAAATATATATATATAGTATATACTATATATACCACCGATCTCTATTATTTTTTCACACAACAATATACACTATACTAGCCTTTACCCGCAGCCCCGTCCGCAAGGAGAATAGGAAATATATGGGCTATTCGCGTTAGCATGCTTATGAAGTTATCTGTTTAAAATTTTTTTCTGTCTAATGCATTTTATTTTGGTAATTGAGCAAAAAAGAACTAAATGAGCTGATAACCTGATAGGATCCCCAAATGATCCCGAAATTATCCAGAAAAAGCCACGAAATAACCCCGACACTATCGTGGATGCATTCCGAAAAACATCCAGAAATGCACCGGAAGGGTCTCCAAAAGTTCCCGGAATAGTAAAAAAAAACCCCGAAATGACAGCGACACGATTCCCTACTTATCCAGAGAACCACACAGAAATGATCCCTGAAGGGTACCAAAATGATCCCGAAATAGTGCCGAAAAAGATCCGAAAATACCCTGACGGGCTCCTGGACGGATCTCAAAAAATATCCAGGAAGGGTCCCTAAATTATTCCAACATAGTCCTTGAAGGGATCCACGACGGATCGCGAAACCCATACAAAAATGATTCCGGATGGGTCCCGAAAGAGTCCGGAAATGACCACGATGGGATCCCGCACGGATCCAGAAATGATCCCGGAAGGGTCCCAAAACAATCCCGAAAAAGTAACAAAAAAATCCCGAAATGACTTCTACGGCATCCCGAACGTATCCAGAAATGATCTCAGAAGGGTCCCCAAGTGATCCCGAAATACTCCCGAAAAACTCCCGAAATTACCCTGATGGGTTCCCATGCAGATCCCGAAATCCATCCAGAAATGATACCGGAAGGGTCCCAAAATGATCCCGTATTAGCCCCGAAAAATTCCTGAAATTACCACGGCGGGATCCCGGAAGGATTCCGGAAACCATCCAGAAATGATCCCGAAATAGTCCCGAAGAAATCCCGGAATGACCCTGACGGGATCACGAACGGATCTCTAAATGACCCTGACGGGATCCCAGACAGATCCGGAAATCCATCCAGGAATGATCTTGGAAGGGTCCCAAAATGACCCCGAAAGAATCTCGCAAAAATCCAGAAATTGCCCTGACGGGATCACGCACGAATCCTGAAAACTATTCTTAAATGATCCCGGAAAAGTCCCGAAATGACCCTGACGGGATCCCGTACGGATCACGAAGACTATCCAGAAATGATACCGAAAGGCTCCCCAAATGATCCCGTATTAGTCCCGAAAAATTCCCGAAATGACCTCGACGGGATTCCTGACGGATCCCGAAAACCAAACAGAAATTAAGCCAGAAGGGAGCCCAAATGATCCCGAAAAAGTCATGAAATGATCCCGACGGGATACCGAACGGATCTCGAAAACAGAAATGATGCCGGAAAATACCCCAAATGATCCCGAAGTAGTCCCGAAAAAGTCACGAAATGACCCCGACAGGATCCCGAAAACTATCCAGAAATTATGCCGGAAAGGTCCTCCAATGATCCCTTAATAGTCCCGAAATGACCCTGACGCGATCCAGAAACCCATCCAGAAATGATGCCGAAGGGTCCGCAAATGATCCCGTAACAGTCAAGAAAAAGTCCCGAAATGATCCCGGACGGATCCCGAAAACCATCTAGGAATGATGCCGGAAGGTACACCAAATGTTTCCGAAATAGTCCCGAAATGACCCCGACGGGATCCAGGACGGATCCCGAAAACCATCCAGAAATGATGCCGGAAGGGACCCCAAATGATCCCGACGGGATCACGATCGAATACCGTAAACCATCCAGAAATGATGGCGGAAAGGTCCTCAAATGATCACCTAATAGTCCCCAAATGACCCTGACAGGATCCCAGACGGATCCCGAAAACCATCCAGAAATGATGCCGGAAGGGACCCAAAATGACCCCGAAAAACCCCTAATGATCCCGCAAACCATCAAGAATTTATCTCTCAAAGGTACGCAAATGATCCCGAAAGTACCCCGACGGGATGCCGGACGGTTTCCGAAACCCATCCAGAAATAATGCCGGAAGAGTCCCCAAATGATCGCGAAATGATGCCGGAAAACTCCCGAAAATGCCTCAAAATAACCCCGACGGGATCCCGAAACCTATATATAGATATGATCCCGAAAAAGCCCCGAAATGACCTCAACGGGATCCAGAAAAGCATCCATAATTGATCCCGGAAGGGTCTCGATATGATCCTAACGGGATTACAAATAAGGTAAAGCTAATTATAAAACCATGTTAATAAGGCAGCAGGCGTGTTGGAGCGAATGAAGAGTTACAAGGAAACATACAGGTAAAGCTAATAAAAGCGTGCTAATAAAAACAATTGAAGGAGGGAGGATGGCGCGAGGAGACGGAGAGCACCACCGATCGTTTTTCCAAAATTGTTTAGATCCCGATTTGTATAAGCCAGATACCAAAAATTATTGATTTAGGAGAATATTTATATTTTTATAACAATTTATAGATTTTGCACCAGAGGGGGCGGAGGGTGTCACTGCTCACTTCGTAAGCCCTTGACTTATTTGACCCATTGAGTTTGTAATATTGGTGAAGGTCAATATACGTAAAGTTATAATGTATAACATGGTTTATTAACAATTGTTTTTGTTTTTATCGGCCTATTGATAAATCATTCCTTTTTACCAACTATATTTATTCAGTGTTGCGCCATCTGGTGCAAAGCACTGATAATGCTGGATTTTTGTTTATTGTCAATTACTTTGTTTGACATTCCCAAGTGCTCATGGTTTATTAACAATTGTTTTTGTTTTTATCGGCCTATTGATAAATCATTCAAGGTTCGAATCGAGCTCAAGGCCAGAACAATAATTTTTTCTAATGATAATTATTGTTATTTTTTAATTTTTCTAAATTTGAAAAATTGAATTTTGTTTTTGGAATAGTAAGTAGAAAACTTTCCAGACAACCTGCCATAGCTGCGCAGATAGATCCATTTCGAAGGGTGCTAAGCCTTCATCATCAGTACGCTTTAGGCATGCTGCGCTAACCATTTAGCTATACAGCGGTGGTTTGTTTGACTGGCAAATTTGCTACTTCTATTCCTTTTTACCAACTATATTTATTCAGTGTTGCGCCATCTGGTGCAAAGCACTGATAATGCTGGATTTTTGTTTATTGTCAATTACTTTGTTTGACATTCCCAAGTGCTCATGGTTTATTAACAATTGTTTTTGTTTTTATCGGCCTATTGATAAATCATTCAAGGTTCGAATCGAGCTCAAGGCCAGAACAATAATTTTTTCTAATGATAATTATTGTTATTTTTTAATTTTTCTAAATTTGAAAAATTGAATTTTGTTTTTGGAATAGTAAGTAGAAAACTTTCCAGACAACCTGCCATAGCTGCGCAGATAGATCCATTTCGAAGGGTGCTAAGCCTTCATCATCAGTACGCTTTAGGCATGCTGCGCTAACCATTTAGCTATACAGCGGTGGTTTGTTTGACTGGCAAATTTGCTACTTCTATTCCTTTTTACCAACTATATTTATTCAGTGTTGCGCCATCTGGTGCAAAGCACTGATAATGCTGGATTTTTGTTTATTGTCAATTACTTTGTTTGACATTCCCAAGTGCTCATGGTTTATTAACAATTGTTTTTGTTTTTATCGGCCTATTGATAAATCATTCAAGGTTCGACTCGAGCTCAAGGCCAGAACAATAATTTTTTCTAATGATAATTATTGTTATTTTTTAATTTTTCTAAATTTGAAAAATTGAATTTTGTTTTTGGAATAGTAAGTAGAAAACTTTCCAGACAACCTGCCATAGCTGCGCAGATAGATCCATTTCGAAGGGTGCTAAGCCTTCATCATCAGTACGCTTTAGGCATGCTGCGCTAACCATTTAGCTATACAGCGGTGGTTTGTTTGACTGGCAAATTTGCTACTTCTATTCCTTTTTACCAACTATATTTATTCAGTGTTGCGCCATCTGGTGCAAAGCACTGATAATGCTGGATTTTTGTTTATTGTCAATTACTTTGTTTGACATTCCCAAGTGCTCATGGTTTATTAACAATTGTTTTTGTTTTTATCGGCCTATTGATAAATCATTCAAGGTTCGAATCGAGCTCAAGGCCAGAACAATAATTTTTTCTAATGATAATTATTGTTATTTTTTAATTTTTCTAAATTTGAAAAATTGAATTTTGTTTTTGGAATAGTAAGTAGAAAACTTTCCAGACAACCTGCCATAGCTGCGCAGATAGATCCATTTCGAAGGGTGCTAAGCCTTCATCATCAGTACGCTTTAGGCATGCTGCGCTAACCATTTAGCTATACAGCGGTGGTTTGTTTGACTGGCAAATTTGCTACTTCTATTCCTTTTTACCAACTATATTTATTCAGTGTTGCGCCATCTGGTGCAAAGCACTGATAATGCTGGATTTTTGTTTATTGTCAATTACTTTGTTTGACATTCCCAAGTGCGCATGGTTTATTAACAATTGTTTTTGTTTTTATCGGCCTATTGATAAATCATTCAAGGTTCGAATCGAGCTCAAGGCCAGAACAATAATTTTTTCTAATGATAATTATTGTTATTTTTAAATTTTTCTAAATTTGAAAAATTGAATTTTGTTTTTGGAATAGTAAGTAGAAAACTTTCCAGACAACCTGCCATAGCTGCGCAGATAGATCCATTTCGAAGGGTGCTAAGCCTTCATCATCAGTACGCTTTAGGCATGCTGCGCTAACCATTTAGCTATACAGCGGTGGTTTGTTTGACTGGCAAATTTGCTACTTCTATTCCTTTTTACCAACTATATTTATTCAGTGTTGCGCCATCTGGTGCAAAGCACTGATAATGCTGGATTTTTGTTTATTGTCAATTACTTTGTTTGACATTCCCAAGTGCTCATGGTTTATTAACAATTGTTTTTGTTTTTATCGGCCTATTGATAAATCATTCAAGGTTCGAATCGAGCTCAAGGCCAGAACAATAATTTTTTCTAATGATAATTATTGTTATTTTTTAATTTTTCTAAATTTGAAAAATTGAATTTTGTTTTTGGAATAGTAAGTAGAAAACTTTCCAGACAACCTGCCATAGCTGCGCAGATAGATCCATTTCGAAGGGTGCTAAGCCTTCATCATCAGTACGCTTTAGGCATGCTGCGCTAACCATTTAGCTATACAGCCGTGGTTTGTTTGACTGGCAAATTTGCTACTTCTATTCCTTTTTACCAACTATATTTATTCAGTGTTGCGCCATCTGGTGCAAAGCACTGATAATGCTGGATTTTTGTTTATTGTCAATTACTTTGTTTGACATTCCCAAGTGCTCATGGTTTATTAACAATTGTTTTTGTTTTTATCGGCCTATTGATAAATCATTCAAGGTTCGAATCGAGCTCAAGGCCAGAACAATAATTTTTTCTAATGATAATTATTGTTATTTTTAATTTTTCTAAATTTGAAAAATTGAATTTTGTTTTTGGAATAGTAAGTAGAAAACTTTCCAGACAACCTGCCATAGCTGCGCAGATAGATCCATTTCGAAGGGTGCTAAGCCTTCATCATCAGTACGCTTTAGGCATGCTGCGCTAACCATTTAGCTATACAGCGGTGGTTTGTTTGACTGGCAAATTTGCTACTTCTATTCCTTTTTACCAACTATATTTATTCAGTGTTGCGCCATCTGGTGCAAAGCACTGATAATGCTGGATTTTTGTTTATTGTCAATTACTTTGTTTGACATTCCCAAGTGCTCATGGTTTATTAACAATTGTTTTTGTTTTTATCGGCCTATTGATAAATCATTCAAGGTTCGAATCGAGCTCAAGGCCAGAACAATAATTTTTTCTAATGATAATTATTGTTATTTTTTAATTTTTCTAAATTTGAAAAATTGAATTTTGTTTTTGGAAGAGTAAGTAGAAAACTTTCCAGACAACCTGCCATAGCTGCGCAGATAGATCCATTTCGAAGGGTGCTAAGCCTTCATCATCAGTACGCTTTAGGCATGCTGCGCTAACCATTTAGCTATACAGCGGTGGTTTGTTTGACTGGCAAATTTGCTACTTCTATTCCTTTTTACCAACTATATTTATTCAGTGTTGCGCCATCTGGTGCAAAGCACTGATAATGCTGGATTTTTGTTTATTGTCAATTATTTTGTTTGACATTCCCAAGTGCTCATGGTTTATTAACAATTGTTTTTGTTTTTATCGGCCTATTGATAAATCATTCAAGGTTCGAATCGAGCTCAAGGCCAGAACAATAATTTTTTCTAATGATAATTATTGTTATTTTTTAATTTTTCTAAATTTGAAAAATTGAATTTTGTTTTTGGAATAGTAAGTAGAAAACTTTCTAGACAACCTGCCATAGCTGCGCAGATAGATCCATTTCGAAGGGTGCTAAGCCTTCATCATCAGTACGCTTTAGGCATGCTGCGCTAACCATTTAGCTATACAGCGGTGGTTTGTTTGACTGGCAAATTTGCTACTTCTATTCCTTTTTACCAACTATATTTATTCAGTGTTGCGCCATCTGGTGCAAAGCACTGATAATGCTGGATTTTTGTTTATTGTCAATTACTTTGTTTGACATTCCCAAGTGCTCATGGTTTATTAACAATTGTTTTTGTTTTTATCGGCCTATTGATAAATCATTCAAGGTTCGAATCGAGCTCAAGGCCAGAACAATAATTTTTTCTAATGATAATTATTGTTATTTTTTAATTTTTCTAAATTTGAAAAATTGAATTTTGTTTTTGGAATAGTAAGTAGAAAACTTTCCAGACAACCTGCCATAGCTGCGCAGATAGATCCATTTCGAAGGGTGCTAAGCCTTCATCATCAGTACGCTTTAGGCATGCTGCGCTAACCATTTAGCTATACAGCGGTGGTTTGTTTGACTGGCAAATTTGCTACTTCTATTCCTTTTTACCAACTATATTTATTCAGTGTTGCGCCATCTGGTGCAAAGCACTGATAATGCTGGATTTTTGTTTATTGTCAATTACTTTGTTTGACATTCCCAAGTGCTCATGGTTTATTAACAATTGTTTTTGTTTTTATCGGCCTATTGATAAATCATTCAAGGTTCGAATCGAGCTCAAGGCCAGAACAATAATTTTTTCTAATGATAATTATTGTTATTTTTTAATTTTTCTAAATTTGAAAAATTGAATTTTGTTTTTGGAATAGTAAGTAGAAAACTTTCCAGACAACCTGCCATAGCTGCGCAGATAGATCCATTTCGAAGGGTGCTAAGCCTTCATCATCAGTACGCTTTAGGCATGCTGCGCTAACCATTTAGCTATACAGCGGTGGTTTGTTTGACTGGCAAATTTGCTACTTCTATTCCTTTTTACCAACTATATTTATTCAGTGTTGCGCCATCTGGTGCAAAGCACTGATAATGCTGGATTTTTGTTTATTGTCAATTACTTTGTTTGACATTCCCAAGTGCTCATGGTTTATTAACAATTGTTTTTGTTTTTATCGGCCTATTGATAAATCATTCAAGGTTCGAATCGAGCTCAAGGCCAGAACAATAATTTTTTCTAATGATAATTATTGTTATTTTTTAATTTTTCTAAATTTGAAAAATTGAATTTTGTTTTTGGAATAGTAAGTAGAAAACTTTCCAGACAACCTGCCATAGCTGCGCAGATAGATCCATTTCGAAGGGTGCTAAGCCTTCATCATCAGTACGCTTTAGGCATGCTGCGCTAACCATTTAGCTATACAGCGGTGGTTTGTTTGACTGGCAAATTTGCTACTTCTATTCCTTTTTACCAACTATATTTATTCAGTGTTGCGCCATCTGGTGCAAAGCACTGATAATGCTGGATTTTTGTTTATTGTCAATTACTTTGTTTGACATTCCCAAGTGCTCATGGTTTATTAACAATTGTTTTTGTTTTTATCGGCCTATTGATAAATCATTCAAGGTTCGAATCGAGCTCAAGGCCAGAACAATAATTTTTTCTAATGATAATTATTGTTATTTTTTAATTTTTCTAAATTTGAAAAATTGAATTTTGTTTTTGGAATAGTAAATAGAAAACTTTCCAGACAACCTGCCATAGCTGCGCAGATAGATCCATTTCGAAGGGTGCTAAGCCTTCATCATCAGTACGCTTTAGGCATGCTGCGCTAACCATTTAGCTATACAGCGGTGGTTTGTTTGACTGGCAAATTTGCTACTTCTATTCCTTTTTACCAACTATATTTATTCAGTGTTGCGCCATCTGGTGCAAAGCACTGATAATGCTGGATTTTTGTTTATTGTCAATTAGTTTGTTTGACATTCCCAAGTGCTCATGGTTTATTAACAATTGTTTTTGTTTTTATCGGCCTATTGATAAATCATTCAAGGTTCGAATCGAGCTCAAGGCCAGAACAATAATTTTTTCTAATGATAATTATTGTTATTTTTTAATTTTTCTAAATTTGAAAAATTGAATTTTGTTTTTGGAATAGTAAGTAGAAAACTTTCCAGACAACCTGCCATAGCTGCGCAGATAGATCCATTTCGAAGGGTGCTAAGCCTTCATCATCAGTACGCTTTAGGCATGCTGCGCTAACCATTTAGCTATACAGCGGTGGTTTGTTTGACTGGCAAATTTGCTACTTCTATTCCTTTTTACCAACTATATTTATTCAGTGTTGCGCCATCTGGTGCAAAGCACTGATAATGCTGGATTTTTGTTTATTGTCAATTACTTTGTTTGACATTCCCAAGTGCTCATGGTTTATTAACAATTGTTTTTGTTTTTATCGGCCTATTGATAAATCATTCAAGGTTCGAATCGAGCTCAAGGCCAGAACAATAATTTTTTCTAATGATAATTATTGTTATTTTTTAATTTTTCTAAATTTGAAAAATTGAATTTTGTTTTTGGAATAGTAAGTAGAAAACTTTCCAGACAACCTGCCATAGCTGCGCAGATAGATCCATTTCGAAGGGTGCTAAGCCTTCATCATCAGTACGCTTTAGGCATGCTGCGCTAACCATTTAGCTATACAGCGGTGGTTTGTTTGACTGGCAAATTTGCTACTTCTATTCCTTTTTACCAACTATATTTATTCAGTGTTGCGCCATCTGGTGCAAAGCACTGATAATGCTGGATTTTTGTTTATTGTCAATTACTTTGTTTGACATTCCCAAGTGCTCATGGTTTATTAACAATTGTTTTTGTTTTTATCGGCCTATTGATAAATCATTCAAGGTTCGAATCGAGCTCAAGGCCAGAACAATAATTTTTTCTAATGATAATTATTGTTATTTTTTAATTTTTCTAAATTTGAAAAATTGAATTTTGTTTTTGGAATAGTAAGTAGAAAACTTTCCAGACAACCTGCCATAGCTGCGCAGATAGATCCATTTCGAAGGGTGCTAAGCCTTCATCATCAGTACGCTTTAGGCATGCTGCGCTAACCATTTAGCTATACAGCGGTGGTTTGTTTGACTGGCAAATTTGCTACTTCTATTCCTTTTTACCAACTATATTTATTCAGTGTTGCGCCATCTGGTGCAAAGCACTGATAATGCTGGATTTTGGTTATTGTCAATTACTTTGTTTGACATTCCCAAGTGCTCATGGTTTATTAACAATTGTTTTTGTTTTTATCGGCCTATTGATAAATCATTCAAGGTTCGAATCGAGCTCAAGGCCAGAACAATAATTTTTTCTAATGATAATTATTGTTATTTTTTAATTTTTCTAAATTTGAAAAATTGAATTTTGTTTTTGGAATAGTAAATAGAAAACTTTCCAGACAACCTGCCATAGCTGTACTGATGATGAAGGCTTAGCACCCTTCGAAATGGATCTATCTGCGCAGCTATGGCAGGTTGTCTGGAAAGTTTTCTACTTACTATTCCAAAAACAAAATTCAATTTTTCAAATTTAGAAAAATTAAAAAATAACAATAATTATCATTAGAAAAAATTATTGTTCTGGCCTTGAGCTCGATTCGAACCTTGAATGATTTATCAATAGGCCGATAAAAACAAAAACAATTGTTAATAAACCATGAGCACTTGGGAATGTCAAACAAAGTAATTGACAATAAACAAAAATCCAGCATTATCAGTGCTTTGCACCAGATGGCGCAACACTAAATAAATATAGTTGGTAAAAAGGAATAGAAGTAGCAAATTTGCCAGTCAAACAAACCACCGCTGTATAGCTAAATGGTTAGCGCAGCATGCCTAAAGCGTACTGATGATGAAGGCTTAGCACCCTTCGAAATGGATCTATCTGCGCAGCTATGGCAGGTTGTCTGGAAAGTTTTCTACTTACTATTCCAAAAACAAAATTCAATTTTTCAAATTTAGAAAAATTAAAAAATAACAATAATTATCATTAGAAAAAATTATTGTTCTGGCCTTGAGCTCGATTCGAACCTTGAATGATTTATCAATAGGCCGATAAAAACAAAAACAATTGTTAATAAACCATGAGCACTTGGGAATGTCAAACAAAGTAATTGACAATAAACAAAAATCCAGCATTATCAGTGCTTTGCACCAGATGGCGCAACACTGAATAAATATAGTTGGTAAAAAGGAATAGAAGTAGCAAATTTGCCAGTCAAACAAACCACCGCTGTATAGCTAAATGGTTAGCGCAGCATGCCTAAAGCGTACTGATGATGAAGGCTTAGCACCCTTCGAAATGGAACTATCTGCGCAGCTATGGCAGGTTGTCTGGAAAGTTTTCTACTTACTATTCCAAAAACAAAATTCAATTTTTCAAATTTAGAAAAATTAAAAAATAACAATAATTATCATTAGAAAAAATTATTGTTCTGGCCTTGAGCTCGACTCGAACCTTGAATGATTTATCAATAGGCCGATAAAAACAAAAACAATTGTTAATAAACCATGAGCACTTGGGAATGTCAAACAAAGTAATTGACAATAAACAAAAATCCAGCATTATCAGTGCTTTGCACCAGATGGCGCAACACTGAATAAATATAGTTGGTAAAAAGGAATAGAAGTAGCAAATTTGCCAGTCAAACAAACCACCGCTGTATAGCTAAATGGTTAGCGCAGCATGCCTAAAGCGTACTGATGATGAAGGCTTAGCACCCTTCGAAATGGATCTATCTGCGCAGCTATGGCAGGTTGTCTGGAAAGTTTTCTACTTACTATTCCAAAAACAAAATTCAATTTTTCAAATTTAGAAAAATTAAAAAATAACAATAATTATCATTAGAAAAAATTATTGTTCTGGCCCTGAGCTCGATTCGAACCTTGAATGATTTATCAATAGGCCGATAAAAACAAAAACAATTGTTAATAAACCATGAGCACTTGGGAATGTCAAACAAAGTAATTGACTATAAACAAAAATCCAGCATTATCAGTGCTTTGCACCAGATGGCGCAACACTGAATAAATATAGTTGGTAAAAAGGAATAGAAGTAGCAAATTTGCCAGTCAAACAAACCACCGCTGTATAGCTAAATGGTTAGCGCAGCATTCCTAAAGCGTACTGATGATGAAGGCTTAGCACCCTTCGAAATGGATCTATCTGCGCAGCTATGGCAGGTTGTCTGGAAAGTTTTCTACTTACTATTCCAAAAACAAAATTCAATTTTTCAAATTTAGAAAAATTAAAAAATAACAATAATTATCATTAGAAAAAATTATTGTTCTGGCCTTGAGCTCGATTCGAACCTTGAATGATTTATCAATAGGCCGATAAAAACAAAAACAATTGTTAATAAACCATGAGCACTTGGGAATGTCAAACAAAGTAATTGACAATAAACAAAAATCCAGCATTATCAGTGCTTTGCACCAGATGGCGCAACACTGAATAAATATAGTTGGTAAAAAGGAATAGAAGTAGCAAATTTGCCAGTCAAACAAACCACCGCTGTATAGCTAAATGGTTAGCGCAGCATGCCTAAAGCGTACTGATGATGAAGGCTTAGCACCCTTCGAAATGGATCTATCTGCGCAGCTATGGCAGGTTGTCTGGAAAGTTTTCTACTTACTATTCCAAAAACAAAATTCAATTTTTCAAATTTAGAAAAATTAAAAAATAACAATAATTATCATTAGAAAAAATTATTGTTCTGGCCTTGAGCTCGATTCGAACCTTGAATGATTTATCAATAGGCCGATAAAAACAAAAACAATTGTTAATAAACCATGAGCACTTGGGAATGTCAAACAAAGTAATTGACAATAAACAAAAATCCAGCATTATCAGTGCTTTGCACCAGATGGCGCAACACTGAATAAATATAGTTGGTAAAAAGGAATAGAAGTAGCAAATTTGCCAGTCAAACAAACCACCGCTGTATAGCTAAATGGTTAGCGCAGCATGCCTAAAGCGTACTGATGATGAAGGCTTAGCACCCTTCGAAATGGATCTATCTGCGCAGCTATGGCAGGTTGTCTGGAAAGTTTTCTACTTACTATTCCAAAAACAAAATTCAATTTTTCAAATTTAGAAAAATTAAAAAATAACAATAATTATCATTAGAAAAAATTATTGTTCTGGCCTTGAGGTCGATTCGAACCTTGAATGATTTATCAATAGGCCGATAAAAACAAAAACAATTGTTAATAAACCATGAGCACTTGGGAATGTCAAACAAAGTAATTGACAATAAACAAAAATCCAGCATTATCAGTGCTTTGCACCAGATGGCGCAACACTGAATAAATATAGTTGGTAAAAAGGAATAGAAGTAGCAAATTTGCCAGTCAAACAAACCACCGCTGTATAGCTAAATGGTTAGCGCAGCATGCCTAAAGCGTACTGATGATGAAGGCTTAGCACCCTTCGAAATGGATCTATCTGCGCAGCTATGGCAGGTTGTCTGGAAAGTTTTCTACTTACTATTCCAAAAACAAAATTCAATTTTTCAAATTTAGAAAAATTAAAAAATAACAATAATTATCATTAGAAAAAATTATTGTTCTGGCCTTGAGCTCGATTCGAACCTTGAATGATTTATCAATAGGCCGATAAAAACAAAAACAATTGTTAATAAACCATGAGCACTTGGAAATGTCAAACAAAGTAATTGACAATAAACAAAAATCCAGCATTATCAGTGCTTTGCACCAGATGGCGCAACACTGAATAAATATAGTTGGTAAAAAGGAATAGAAGTAGCAAATTTGCCAGTCAAACAAACCACCGCTGTATAGCTAAATGATTAGCGCAGCATGCCTAAAGCGTACTGATGATGAAGGCTTAGCACCCTTCGAAATGGATCTATCTGCGCAGCTATGGCAGGTTGTCTGGAAAGTTTTCTACTTACTATTCCAAAAACAAAATTCAATTTTTCAAATTTAGAAAAATTAAAAAATAACAATAATTATCATTAGAAAAAATTATTGTTCTGGCCTTGAGCTCGATTCGAACCTTGAATGATTTATCAATAGGCCGATAAAAACAAAAACAATTGTTAATAAACCATGAGCACTTGGGAATGTCAAACAAAGTAATTGACAATAAACAAAAATCCAGCATTATCAGTGCTTTGCACCAGATGGCGCAACACTGAATAAATATAGTTGGTAAAAAGGAATAGAAGTAGCAAATTTGCCAGTCAAACAAACCACCGCTGTATAGCTAAATGGTTAGCGCAGCATGCCTAAAGCGTACTGATGATGAAGGCTTAGCACCCTTCGAAATGGATCTATCTGCGCAGCTATGGCAGGTTGTCTGGAAAGTTTTCTACTTACTATTCCAAAAACAAAATTCAATTTTTCAAATTTAGAAAAATTAAAAAATAACAATAATTATCATTAGAAAAAATTATTGTTCTGGCCTTGAGCTCGATTCGAACCTTGAATGATTTATCAATAGGCCGATAAAAACAAAAACAATTGTTAATAAACCATGAGCACTTGGGAATGTCAAACAAAGTAATTGACAATAAACAAAAATCCAGCATTATCAGTGCTTTGCACCAGATGGCGCAACACTGAATAAATATAGTTGGTAAAAAGGAATAGAAGTAGCAAATTTGCCAGTCAAACAAACCACCGCTGTATAGCTAAATGGTTAGCGCAGCATGCCTAAAGCGTACTGATGATGAAGGCTTAGCACCCTTCGAAATGGATCTATCTGCGCAGCTATGGCAGGTTGTCTGGAAAGTTTTCTACTTACTATTCCAAAAACAAAATTCAATTTTTCAAATTTAGAAAAATTAAAAAATAACAATAATTATCATTAGAAAAAAAAAATTATTGTTCTGGCCTTGAGCTCGATTCGAACCTTGAATGATTTATCAATAGGCCGATAAAAACAAAAACAATTGTTAATAAACCATGAGCACTTGGGAATGTCAAACAAAGTAATTGACAATAAACAAAAATCCAGCATTATCAGTGCTTTGCACCAGATGGCGCAACACTGAATAAATATAGTTGGTAAAAAGGAATAGAAGTAGCAAATTTGCCAGTCAAACAAACCACCGCTGTATAGCTAAATGGTTAGCGCAGCATGCTTAAAGCGTACTGATGATGAAGGCTTAGCACCCTTCGAAATGGATCTATCTGCGCAGCTATGGCAGGTTGTCTGGAAAGTTTTCTACTTACTATTCCAAAAACAAAATTCAATTTTTCAAATTTAGAAAAATTAAAAAATAACAATAATTATCATTAGAAAAAATTATTGTTCTGGCCTTGAGCTCGATTCGAACCTTGAATGATTTATCAATAGGCCGATAAAAACAAAAACAATTGTTAATAAACCATGAGCACTTGGGAATGTCAAACAAAGTAATTGACAATAAACAAAAATCCAGCATTATCAGTGCTTTGCACCAGATGGCGCAACACTGAATAAATATAGTTGGTAAAAAGGAATAGAAGTAGCAAATTTGCCAGTCAAACAAACCACCGCTGTATAGCTAAATGGTTAGCGCAGCATGCCTAAAGCGTACTGATGATGAAGGCTTAGCACCCTTCGAAATGGATCTATCTGCGCAGCTATGGCAGGTTGTCTGGAAAGTTTTCTACTTACTATTCCAAAAACAAAATTCAATTTTTCAAATTTAGAAAAATTAAAAAATAACAATAATTATCATTAGAAAAAATTATTGTTCTGGCCTTGAGCTCGATTCGAACCTTGAATGATTTATCAATAGGCCGATAAAAACAAAAACAATTGTTAATAAACCATGAGCACTTGGGAATGTCAATTGACAATAAACAAAAATCCAGCATTATCAGTGCTTTGCACCAGATGGCGCAACACTGAATAAATATAGTTGGTAAAAAGGAATAGAAGTAGCAAATTTGCCAGTCAAACAAACCACCGCTGTATAGCTAAATGGTTAGCGCAGCATGCCTAAAGCGTACTGATGATGAAGGCTTAGCACCCTTCGAAATGGATCTATCTGCGCAGCTATGGCAGGTTGTCTGGAAAGTTTTCTACTTACTATTCCAAAAACAAAATTCAATTTTTCAAATTTAGAAAAATTAAAAAATAACAATAATTATCATTAGAAAAAATTATTGTTCTGGCCTTGAGCTCGATTCGAACCTTGAATGATTTATCAATAGGCCGATAAAAACAAAAACAATTGTTAATAAACCATGAGCACTTGGGAATGTCAAACAAAGTAATTGACAATAAACAAAAATCCAGCATTATCAGTGCTTTGCACCAGATGGCGCAACACTGAATAAATATAGTTGGTAAAAAGGAATAGAAGTAGCAAATTTGCCAGTCAAACAAACCACCGCTGTATAGCTAAATGGTTAGCGCAGCATGCCTAAAGCGTACTGATGATGAAGGCTTAGCACCCTTCGAAATGGATCTATCTGCGCAGCTATGGCAGGTTGTCTGGAAAGTTTTCTACTTACTATTCCAAAAACAAAATTCAATTTTTCAAATTTAGAAAAATTAAAAAATAACAATAATTATCATTAGAAAAAATTATTGTTCTGGCCTTGAGGTCGATTCGAACCTTGAATGATTTATCAATAGGCCGATAAAAACAAAAACAATTGTTAATAAACCATGAGCACTTGGGAATGTCAAACAAAGTAATTGACAATAAACAAAAATCCAGCATTATCAGTGCTTTGCACCAGATGGCGCAACACTGAATAAATATAGTTGGTAAAAAGGAATAGAAGTAGCAAATTTGCCAGTCAAACAAACCACCGCTGTATAGCTAAATGGTTAGCGCAGCATGCCTAAAGCGTACTGATGATGAAGGCTTAGCACCCTTCGAAATGGATCTATCTGCGCAGCTATGGCAGGTTGTCTGGAAAGTTTTCTACTTACTATTCCAAAAACAAAATTCAATTTTTCAAATTTAGAAAAATTAAAAAATAACAATAATTATCATTAGAAAAAATTATTGTTCTGGCCTTGAGCTCGATTCGAACCTTGAATGATTTATCAATAGGCCGATAAAAACAAAAACAATTGTTAATAAACCATGAGCACTTGGAAATGTCAAACAAAGTAATTGACAATAAACAAAAATCCAGCATTATCAGTGCTTTGCACCAGATGGCGCAACACTGAATAAATATAGTTGGTAAAAAGGAATAGAAGTAGCAAATTTGCCAGTCAAACAAACCACCGCTGTATAGCTAAATGGTTAGCGCAGCATGCCTAAAGCGTACTGATGATGAAGGCTTAGCACCCTTCGAAATGGATCTATCTGCGCAGCTATGGCAGGTTGTCTGGAAAGTTTTCTACTTACTATTCCAAAAACAAAATTCAATTTTTCAAATTTAGAAAAATTAAAAAATAACAATAATTATCATTAGAAAAAATTATTGTTCTGGCCTTGAGCTCGATTCGAACCTTGAATGATTTATCAATAGGCCGATAAAAACAAAAACAATTGTTAATAAGCCATGAGCACTTGGGAATGTCAAACAAAGTAATTGACAATAAACAAAAATCCAGCATTATCAGTGCTTTGCACCAGATGGCGCAACACTGAATAAATATAGTTGGTAAAAAGGAATAGAAGTAGCAAATTTGCCAGTCAAACAAACCACCGCTGTATAGCTAAATGGTTAGCGCAGCATGCCTAAAGCGTACTGATGATGAAGGCTTAGCACCCTTCGAAATGGATCTATCTGCTCAGCTATGGCAGGTTGTCTGGAAAGTTTTCTACTTACTATTCCAAAAACAAAATTCAATTTTTCAAATTTAGGAAAATTAAAAAATAACAATAATTATCATTAGAAAAAATTATTGTTCTGGCCTTGAGCTCGATTCGAACCTTGAATGATTTATCAATAGGCCGATAAAAACAAAAACAATTGTTAATAAACCATGAGCACTTGGGAATGTCAAACAAAGTAATTGACAATAAACAAAAATCCAGCATTATCAGTGCTTTGCACCAGATGGCGCAACACTGAATAAATATAGTTGGTAAAAAGGAATAGAAGTAGCAAATTTGCCAGTCAAACAAACCACCGCTGTATAGCTAAATGGTTAGCGCAGCATGCCTAAAGCGTACTGATGATGAAGGCTTAGCACCCTTCGAAATGGATCTATCTGCGCAGCTATGGCAGGTTGTCTGGAAAGTTTTCTACTTACTATTCCAAAAACAAAATTCAATTTTTCAAATTTAGAAAAATTAAAAAATAACAATAATTATCATTAGAAAAAATTATTGTTCTGGCCTTGAGCTCGATTCGAACCGTGAATGATTTATCAATAGGCCGATAAAAACAAAAACAATTGTTAATAAACCATGAGCACTTGGGAATATCAAACAAAGTAATTGACAATAAACAAAAATCCAGCATTATCAGTGCTTTGCACCAGATGGCGCAACACTGAATAAATATAGTTGGTAAAAAGGAATAGAAGTAGCAAATTTGCCAGTCAAACAAACCACCGCTGTATAGCTAAATGGTTAGCGCAGCATGCCTAAAGCGTACTGATGATGAAGGCTTAGCACCCTTCGAAATGGATCTATCTGCGCAGCTATGGCAGGTTGTCTGGAAAGTTTTCTACTTACTATTCCAAAAACAAAATTCAATTTTTCAAATTTAGAAAAATTAAAAACTAACAATAATTATCATTAGAAAAAATTATTGTTCTGGCCTTGAGCTCGATTCGAACCTTGAATGTTATAATGTGTAAAAATAATTAAAAAATAATAATTCGAAGGGGTCGCTCCCCTTTCCATGTTCGAAAAAAATTTCGCCAGTAGATTATTTTCTGTGTCCCAAATTTCATTAAAATCCGTGAAGCCGTTCTGGCGTGATATAATCACAAACACGAAAAAATACAATAATTAAATTATAACTGTTCCTAGGGGCGTGGATCTCCCACCTTTTCAATAAAATAAAGCTAGTAGATCCTTCTAGACTATTGGCTATATGTGTGCCAAATTTCATCCAAATCCGTCCAGCCGATCTTGCGTGATTGAGGAGCAAAGACAAACGTCTGGACAAACATACAAACATCCAAACTTTCCCATTTATAATATATAGTAGATACGTAAGCAATTGTTGAAATTTGAAGCTTGTAGCTGTTAAAATGTGGTAGAAATTGCGAAAAGTTTCTTATCTGAACAATAGGTTGTATGAGATATATACTATATATACCACCGGTATCTATGATTTTTTCGGACAACAATATATGCAAAACACGTAAGCATTTGGTGAAATTTGAACATATCTAAACGATTTTTAAGATAAATATAAAATAAACAAGTAAGGAAGGCTAAGTTCGGGTGTAACCGAACATTACATTCTCAGCTACGAGCTTTGGAGACAAAGTAAAGGAAAATCCCCATTTAGCAAAATGAACCTAGGGTAACCCTGGAATGTGTGAAAATGTGGACCAGGGTGACCCAGAACATCATCTGTCTGGTACCGCTAATTTTTTTATATATGTAATACCATGAAAAGTATTCCTGCCAAGAATCCAAGGGCTTTTGATTTCGCCCTGCAGACCTTTTTCATTTTCTTCTAATAAATATGGTAGGTGTCACACCCATTTTACAAAGTTTTTTCCAAAGTTATATTTTGCGTCAATAAACCAATCCAATTACCATGTTTAATCTCTTTTTTCATATTTGGTGTAGAATTATGGAATTTTTTTCATTTTTCGTAATTTTCGATATCGGAAAAGTGGGCGTGGTCATAGTCGGAGTTCGGCCATTTTTTATACAAGATAAAGTGAGTTCAGATAAGTACGTGAACTAAGTTTAGTAAAGATATATTGATGTTTGCTCAAGTTATCGTGTTAACGGCCGAGCGGAAGGAAGAAGGTCGACTGTGTATAAAAACTGGGCGTGACTTCAACCGATTTCGCCCATTTTCACAGAAAACAGTTATCGTCATAGAATCTATGCCCCTACCAAATTTCGCAAGGATTGGCAAATTTTTGTTCGACTTATGGCATTAAAAGTATTCTAGACGAATTAAATGAAAAATGGCGGAGCCACGCCCATTTTGAAATTTTCTTTTATTTTTGTATTTTGTTTCACCATATCATTAATGGAATATTGAAATAATTTACTTATATACTGTAAAGATATTAAATTTTTTGTTAAAATTTGACTTAAAAAAATTTGTTTTTTTAAATCGGGCGTGTTCGTCATCCGATTTTGCTAATTTTTATTTAGCACACATATAGTAATAGGAGTAACGTGCCTGCAAAATTTCATCATGATATCTTCAACGACTGCCATATAACAGCTTGCAAAACTTTTAAATTACCTTCTTTTAAAAGTGGGCGGTGCCACGCCCATTGTCCAAAATTTCACTAATTTTGCATTTTGCGTAATAAGGTCAACGCACCTACCAAGTTTCATCGCTTTATCCGTCTTTAGTAATGAATTATCGCACTTTTTCGATTTTTCGAAATTTTCGATATCGAAAAAGTGGGCGTGGTATAGTCCGATATTGTTCATTTTAAATAGCGATCTGAGATGAGTGCCCAGGAACCTACATACCAAATTGCATCAAGATACCTCAAAACTTACTCAAGTTATCGTGTTTACGGACGGACGGACGGGCGGACATGGCTAAATGAATTTCTTTTTTCGCCCAGATCATTTGGATATATGGAAGTCTATATCTATCTCGATTAGTATATGCCGTTACGGATTACCGTTATCCGAACAAAGTTAATATACTCTGTGAGCTCTGCTCAGCTCAGTATAAAGATAGGTAGGTACTTTGTGTGAGGATGCAAAGCTTCACGTTTTTTTGTGGTCTGCATTTAAAAACTATGACCACGAATCACGTATTTCAACAACGTAAACGTAAGTATTTGATGAATTTTGAAACTTCTAGCCGTAAAAAAGGGGTAAAAATGACAGTTTATATGGGGTATATAATATATATACCACCGATCTCTATGACGTTTTCACACAACAATATATACTATACACGTAAGCATTTGGTGAAATTTGAAGCTTCTGGCTGTTAAAATGGGGCACAAAGTTTCTTATCTGAAAAATCGGTTGTATGAGATATATACTATGTATACCACCGATCTCTACGATATTTTCAGACAACAATATATGCTATGCATGTAAGCATGTGTAAGCATCAGTGAAATTTTAAGCTTCTAGCTGTTAAAATAGGGCTGAAATTGCAAAAAAAATATATATATACTATATTTACCATCATATATATATTATATATATCACCGTACTTTATGATTTTTTCACACAGCAATATATACTATATACGTCAGCAATTGGTGAAATTTGAAGCTTATAGCTGTTAAAATGGGAATAAAATTACAAAAAAAAAATATATATATATACTATATTTACCATCATATATATATTATATGTATATATCACCGATCTCTATGATTTGTTCACACAACAATATATACTATATACGTAAGCCGTTGGTGAAATTTGAAGCTTATAGCTGTTAAAGTGGGGTAGAAATTTCGAAAAGTTTCTTATCTGAACAATCGCTTGTATGAGATATATACTATATATACCACCGATCTCTATGATTTTTTCAGACAACAATATATGCTTTACACGTAAGCATTTTGGGAAATTTGAAGCTTCTGGCTGTTAAAATGGGGCTGAAATTGCAAAAAAAATATATATATATACTATATATATACTGTGACGATCATGAGTGACACTAAGTGATACTCACATCCCGGTTGTATGAGAAATACGCTATGTATACCACTGCTCCCTATGATTTTTTCAGACAACAATATATGCTATTCACGTAAGCATTTGGTGAAATTCAAAGCTTATAGCTGTTAGAATGGGAATAAAATTACAAAAAAAAAAAAATATATATATACTATATTTACCATCATATATATATTATATGTATATATCACCGATCTCTATGATTTGTTCACACAAAAATATATATATTATATACGTAAGCCGTTGGTGAAATTTGAAGCTTATAGCTGTTAAAGTGGGGTAGAAATTTCGAAAAGTTTCTTATCTGAACAATCGCTTGTATGAGATATATACTATATATACCACCGATCTCTATGATTTTTTCAGACAACAATATATGCTTTACACGTAAGCATTTTGTGAAATTTGAAGCTTCTGGCTGTTAAAATGGGGCTGAAATTGCAAAAAAAATATATATATATACTATATATATACTGTGACGATCATGAGTGACACTAAGTGATACTCACATCCCTAGTCTGATGCTAAGTAAATGAAGTCGCAACAAAAATAAAGCAGACAGTCACTTGTATCTACATAAACGAATCAATCATTATGTCTACACACATCTACGTATACGAGCAGCGGAGCGGCAATGCACAAACACATGCATATATCTTATCTGAGTTGTTACAAGGGAGGGCAATAATTTGTGCAAGTATTACTCAAATGAGAAATTATGCATCTGTAGTTGTAGCTGAGAAATTTATAACTAACTAAGACGGCCGATACATGACACAAAAGCCATGCGCAAATATAAAACGACGGAATTTGTGCAAATGAAAATTTTGACATACACGGCTCAAAAACACTGCGCAATATTCATTTTTAATGTAGCGCAACAAATGAAACATGTGTTTTAATTGTATAAATAAGGCACTAATTGTATAAAAAAACACTATTTATTTTCCACATTGCTGGTAATTCACAGTATAAGTCGAAAAACTCGCACCAGAAGCGTTTATTTTTCATTTTATTTATAATTTTTATATTTTAGTTGCAAGACCAGCTCAACTCATTGCAGCACTGCGCAATATTCATTTTTCAACTAGCGCAACAAATGAAACATGTGTTCTAATTGTATAAAAAATTATTATGTATTATTGAATTTGTGTGAATTCCTGTTATAAGCTAGAGATGGTCCTTACGCCTTCGATATTGACATTTTTAAGCAATAATTACTGATGTTATATTATCAGAAACCACAGGTAAACTGTGTAAGATTCACCATACACGAAGAAAAATGCATGTGCAATATTTGCAGACATGCGTAAATATCAAAATCGTTTTGATTTTAGCGCAGTTCTCTGCGCAAATAGCGCAACCATTGCACACACCGGGCAAATCCTTGTGCAAATTGGTAATTGGCACAAGGATACTTGAGCCGTGTAATTGGCGTATAAGTAAAATTCTGGAAGCGCCTAGAAGATGCCACGAAGAAATCACAGAGTATAAAAGCATCAGCGGTAGAGGCGCTATAGTCAGTTTCGATGAAGACGCAATCTGGCGGGCAATAGTAGAGTTTCATTTGAACTATCAATCAGTTTGGTTGTTAAGCAAGCTATTCGTTGCAAATTATAAGTGTTATTGTGAAGTACTTTAATAAAGACCATTTTTCCATTATTCAATATTAGAGTTATTTATTCAACAATTTAGCGATACGGAAGTTGGCAGAAGATTGCAAATAAGAGGAATTGCAGCAAATTCGTTACAATTGGTGTCAGAAGAGGAATTGTTGAATAAATTCCGGAGGACAACAAGGACATGGCAAAGTTCAGTGAACTGAAGATCCAGCAACTGAAGAAGGAGTTGGAGAGCCGTGGATTGAATACAACCGGCATTAAACTCGAACTTCAGGCACGACTACGAGAGGCAATGGAATTAGAAGGAATTGACCTGGAAGAGTATGACTTTCATTTTGAAGGCGAGGAAACAACAAAAATGGAAGAGATAGTTACGCAGATAGTTACGAGCACAGACTTGAACATGACTTTGGCTGCAATATCTGCTCAAACATCGATAGTGGCTTCTCAACTGGAATCGCAAAAGACAGATATAACATCTCAACTGGCATATCAACTAGAAGAACAGAAAACTTATATGTCATCTCAACTAGAAGAACAGAAAACGTATATGTCATCTCAACAAGAAGAACAGAAAACGTATATGTCATCTCAACTAGAAGAACAGAAAACGTATATCTCATCACAGATGGAATCCCAAGAGACACGAATAACATCAAAGATGGAAACACAACTGAAAAAACAAGAGGCACGCATAACAGTACAACTCGAAGCGCAGGAGGCGCGTATATCATCAAAACTCGAAGCGCGTATGGACGAGAAAATAACGCAGTTTGAGGAAAAAATCGAAGCCGAGGTGGATGCTTTGAGAGGTCGTATACAGGAGTTGCAATTACATCGCCCAGCTGTTTCAGCAAGCAATCCAAAGGTAAAAACACCATCCTTTGACGGTACTGTTCCTTTCCAGGTCTTTAAGCTTCAGTTTGAGAAAACCGCAGCAGTAAACCACTGGAATGCCGAAGATAAAGTTGCAGCATTGTTCGTGGCTTTAAAAGGACCAGCTGCTGAGATCCTACAGACTATCCCAGACTACGAACGTAAAAGTTACGAATCATTGATGGCTGCTGTAGAACGAAGATACGGAAGCGAACACAGGAAACAGATCTACCAAATATAATTGCAAAACCGCTACCAAAAAGCTAACGAGACTTTGCAGGAGTTTGCTTCGGACATTGAAAGATTGGCTCATCTTGCAAATGCGGATGCACCCGTGGAATACACGGAAAGAGTGAAGATTCAGAGCTTTATAAATGGTCTTACCGTCAAAGGAAATGTAGATGGCAAGGAGCGTGTACTGACTGTAGATACGGGCGCATCTCATTCCTTGATCCGATCTGATTTTGTCAACAGGAGAGTAAAGCCATTACCTGGAGGAAGATTGCGTACGATTACTGGCGAGTATAACCAAGTCCAGGGAGAAGTGGGATGTGAAGTCTTAATTGGGGAGGTCATGGTTCTACACAAATTCGTTGTGGCAGAGATCGTTGATGAAGTCATATTGGGAGTGGATTTCTTAGTTGACTATGACATCAGGATCGATATGCAGAGAAGGATTATGCAGTATAAGAATCAGGATATACCACTTAACTTCAAGTTGGAGAAAGGGTTCATTAGTAACCGAATGATCCGCGCAGGTAAGGTCAATGTTAATGACATAATTTAGGTTAGTAATTTTCGACAAAGTTTTAAGAGCTCGATCCCCAATTTATAGAGGAGGAACAGTTGCGAGACGTTCTTTACTTATAGGTGACACATAACGCTTATCAACATTGATACGAAGGCCATTTCGTGATGCCCAGGACTTGAGAGAAGATAGGTCATCACTAAAATTAACGCACGTGTGAGTTGTCTGATCAAGAGGATCGACATTCAGACAACACATCATTCACAAAAAGACTAAATAGAATGGGTCCCATAATGGACCCCTGAGGAACCCCAGACGACGGTGGACGTAAAATAGACAGTTCCAGATCAACTTTCACACGCTGGGACCTATCTTTAAGGTAGCTCTGCATCAGTTGCACAGCAGATGAGCTAAATCCAAAGTGATTTTGCAGTTTAAGACAAAGAAGGTTATGTGTAAACTCGAAATAAATGAAAGAGGAACGCTGATGAGTAGCGTTAAAAATTGCTAGTCTTTATTGAAGAAATGCCTTTCTTTTTATACACAATTTCCTATTTTACACATACGTAATTACACTAATACTTTCAAGCTAAAGGTATCTACATTCTTGATACATATATTCTGTGTCAGCATATTAGTTTGACCTAATTTTAGATATTTGTTATTATGTAAATATTTTGGCAGGCACATTGACAAACTGTTATTGACGTTCAGTCACGCTATCAACGAACTGGTCAATGTGCCAGTTAAACGTAACCGGATATGGGTCTTGCTGTCGACATTTGTATGTGATGTTGAAATCCCGCAGTGTTGGGGTGAACATAATTTATGTGGGTCGATATTGTAATATGAATGCATTGAATGTGGGAGGTCGATATTTTTATATGCATAAAAAATGCATTGGCATAGAAGAGCATAATGCATAATGCATTGGCATATAAGAGCATAATGCATAATGCTACATATGTTCAGTTGAGTCAATAGCTTTAGAGAAATCCAGTAGGTACAGGAGCGCCAGATAATTTTTGTCAAAAGCAATTCTAATGTTATCAAGTATTTTTAACATAGCTGTGGAGCAGCTGTGTTTAGCTCTAAACCCAGACTGGAAATTCGATAAAAGATTGAACTCATTGACATGAGAGTAAAGTGTTTGAACATCCAAGCGGAGAACAATGTGCCAGTTAAACGTAACCGGATATGGGTCTTGCTGTCGACATTTGTATGTGATGTTGAAATCCCGCAGTGTTGGGGTGAACATAATTTATGTGGGTCGATATTGTAATATGAATGCATTGAATGTGGGAGGTCGATATTTATATATGCATAAAAAATGCATTGGCATAGAAGAGCATAATGCATAATGCATTGGCATATAAGAGCATAATGCATAATGCTACATATGTTCAGTTGAGTCAATAGCTTTAGAGAAATCCAGTAGGTACAGGAGCGCCAGATAATTTTTGTCAAAAGCAATTCTAATGTCATCAAGTATTTTTAACATAGCTGTGGAGCAGCTGTGTTTAGCTCTATACCCAGACTGGAAATTCGATAAAAGATTGAACTCATTGACATGAGAGTAAATTTGCTCAGACATTATTGATTCAGCAACTTTCGACAAGGCCGGCAGTATACTGATATGTAGGTCGAAAGTCACTGGGCGTAGCAGCAGATTTGTTCTTGGCCACATGAATCACAGTGGCAATTTTCCACGCACTAGGGAAGCAAGACATTGTGAAACTATGGTTAATTATGTGCGTAAGGGTAGGTAAGATATACATTAAATAATTTTTCAGAATTTGATGGGGATGCCATCTTCACCAATAGTATTGGACCGTATTCTATTCAATTTTTACTAAACATCAAGCTCGGTAACTGCACGGAACTCAAATATTCGATTTAGGGGAATAACATAACAGTGGGCTTGGGACAAAGATGAACGCGAACAAGGGGCTGGGGAAATGCTTCATTCATGGTATCAAGGTCCAGGGTACCGACAGAGTTATCACTAATATGCACACGCAGGGCTTTTAAATTACGCCATAACACATTAGCTGTGTTTTTTACTCATCTATATACATTTACGCTTAAACTTTATATGGACTGCTAAGCGATAAACTTTAAATAAACCTCTGAAATTTCTACGTATAAAATTAGTACTACTAAATTTCAATACGCATTATCCTCAGATGTAACTGAAATAGGTGTCTATGTTTCACCCTCTGCACTAATTCTGTGTATTCTATGTATATGTTATACACGGAAAAACAACAGAGGGTTGTGTCTCCGCTTTTTGCTACACCCTGTTGCTGTAGCTAGTTGTTTAACCACAGCCGCTAGATGGGTCTCCTAAGCATTACCTAAGCGCGGATAGGCGTTTTTTTCACGCGCAAACGACTATTATTAGGCAGGGAGGGGCAGAGCCTTTTAGCGAAATAATTCCTCTTTTCACGCCGTATGATTAATGTGGTTTCATTTCTTACTAACCTAATTGTTCTCAAATTCGTTTCCGTCCGTTTCCTTTTCCAGTTACAGTAAGTGTTTCGTACAGGGGCATTTTCCCACTGTGCGTCATAAATGTCGCGCAGGGGAGAATGCGCCTGCCTGAATAAATTTACCGTTTTAAAATATACTTTTGAGTGCAGCATGTCATGGCTTGCCATGATCGAAATTATTGCGCATTAGAATTGAGAAAGGATTAAAGTTGAGCGAATCAGTCAGTCAGTCAAGAATAAGACACGGTGCCAGTAAGACAAGAAAAAGAACAAATTGTGTTGTGAAAGGTTATATGTGAAATGTGAGCTAGAAAGTATAAATTAGTGTGAGCTAGGAACTATGAGTATGTGGGCTAGAAAATATATGTGATAAAATTCTATGCAGTATGCTAGACAAATGTAAACGAGCTAGAGCATTATTAATAAAAAGGGTTTTTTCTGGCCTTTGGCCTTTTCCCTATTTGATTCGTTTTCCTTGGTTGTGAAATTAGGCATGCGTGAGTGCATGCGTGTGTCCACGTAAGTATGCACGAAACATTATGGTCCTTCGAGGCGGATGGCGATCAGCTGGAAACAAAAGAATCCTTCGCTTTGCTCTGTTGTGAAATTGTAGGGGCGAGAAAAAGTGTTTGAACATCCAAGCGGAGAAGAACTGTGCGCGCAGTGTTTAAGAGAAAAAAATTGACAAAAGGGTGAGCTAGAGCAAAAAAAAGTGGTTGAATGTGAGGGATATGTTTCATACAGTCCACAGTTGGTTGGTGCATGAAAAGAAAAAATACAGAATTCATAGGCATAGATATATGGTGCGAAAAATAAAATAAGAGTGTATGATTATTGAGGGGCGTTTAGGGATTGTGGTTTGTGTACGGGTAGATAATATATTAAGCTATAAATATATTGTGAGCGTGTAGAAAATAATACATAGTGTGCGCGTCAGTTTAAGATATATATATAAAGCTATAATGGGGCGTATGTAAAACCAAGTTGATATTTGTTTCAAGTGCGCAAAAATATATATATTGGAGCATTGGAAAATAATACATAGGGTGCGCGTTGGCTTAAGATATATATGTAAAACTATAAAGGGGCGTATGTTGGGGCATGTTGCGACTTCTTTCAAGTGCGCAAGAAAAATACATACATTGTGAGCATGTAGAAAATAACACATAGTGTGCGCGTCGGTTTAAGATATACACGTAAAGCTATAACGGGGCATATGTAGGGGCATGTTGAGATTTGTTGGAGTGCGCAAGAAAAAAATATATATTGGAGCATTGGAAAATAATACATAGTGTGCGTGTCGGTTTAAGATATATGTTAACGTGGCATATGTTAACAATCGCTACAATAAAAAATGAATAAAAAGCAATAATAAATGCAGGTAAAGCGGATATGCAACTCTTGTTGCACAATATTTCACACAAAAGCTCAAGATGCAATGTCAGCAAAATGAATTTAAATTTATGTAGAGCGGAAGTTCAATAATTTCCCACAAAATTGCCAGATCCAATTCATTTAGACAGGAAGTCCAACACGCGCAACTAAAGTTGGCTTATTCGCGGAATAGCAAAACGCAGCAGCGACGCCAGCGGAGTCGGCCAATTATTAAGTTTAGTTATAAGTTAATAATTTTTGTAAAGTTAGTTCTACTTTTGATGTGACTCAATAAAGGTCGTGAAGACCCTAAAAATATATTTTTTTGGAATTCTTAATAAAAGAATCCTTAACTGGGGCCCAACGTGGGGCCTACGGTTGTTCGCGGGTTGCAAAAAAGTAGTAGTTAATATCCTTTAGATTCCGTTCCGAAAAACATTGAAAAAAAAAACGTGTAAAATCGCGCGATTAAAAAAGCGTGCAATATTCGAGTGGAATACTTTAAGAAAAGGAAAAACGAAAGAAGCAACGAAAGCACCAACCGAGGCCAGAGAATAGGAGCAGCGTATATCGGCCCCCAGTAGACCGACCAAGGACAAAAAGGAGACGCCCAGTCGTCAGCCGGTACGCGAAGGACCTTCCCCAAAAAATGGAGAAACTAGCAATGTAAGTTAAGTTTAGAAATAAGAAAGTGAAAGAAATTTGTGAAATAAAAATTTTTAAATATTAAAAGTAAATAAATAGTAGATAATTAAGGAAATCGTTTGAAAAGTGAAGTTGAAAAAAATTGTATTTTGAAGTTAAAGTAGAATAAAAAACTAATTTGAGAAATTTTATTGGAGAAACGAAAAAATTGCAAAGCAAAATCTGCGAAAAAAGGATTCGCCTTAGAATTAAAATTTTAGGAATAGTAAGAAGCCTCCATTGATAAAAAGGAAAACAAAAAAGAGTGATGAATTAACCTTTTGTGAATAATTAGTGACAACACCGAGACAATTTTATAATAAAAGTGAATCAATTACCAAAATTTAAATAACTAAATTTGTCACTTCTTGTGAAAAACTTAAAGAAAGGTTTTTATACTTAAGATTTTCAATTGGTTCGGTTCATTGAATTTTACTATTAATAAAAAAAATTAATTATATCAAATAAATTTAACAGTTGAAATGAATCTAAACAACCTCGTTCGTCCACCAATCTTGAACGCACCCCAAGCCCCAGCTGCACCTTCTGGTCAGCAAGCTCCTCGTAACCCCAATGCGTTTTCAATGGAATAACGTACAAATATTGTCTCAAGACAATTCACCAATATCCTGAAAACCGAGGCGCGGAACCTTGTTCAAGCCGCCCTAAACCCTAACGCGAATTTTTCGAACTTTACGGATATTGCAATCGATACAAATTTAACCGGTAATGTTTCCGAACTAGACAAAATTCGGGATGTCGTAATATGTCTTCGGGAATTCTCTGGAAACCCAGGAGAATTCACATCTTGGAGGAAAAGTGTGGACAGAATCCTCCAAATATACGAGCCTCAAAGAGGGACTCCCAAATATTATGGGATACTTAATGTCATACGAAATAAAATTGTTGGCAACGCCGATGTCGCCCTGGAGTCGTTCAACACTCCATTAGACTGGCAGGCCATATCAAAATGCCTGACACTCCATTACGCGGACAAGCGCGACCTTGGTACCCTCGAGTACCAAATGACTTCACTCGTACAGGGTAACCTTACGATCCAAGAGTTTTACCAACGGGTATACTCTCATTTGTCCTTAATATTAAATAAACTAGACTACATGGGAGTCGCCACAGAAGCCATGAACCTACGAACCCGCACTTATAGGGATAAAGCCCTAGACACTTTTGTCCGTCAAAGAGGATCTCCCCAGATTCCTAGGAATGAGAGAACCGGCGGACCTACCTCAGGCACTCCACCTGTGCCTTAAACTAGAAAATCAGAATTTCAGGTCACATTATGCTCTAAGCAATAATGGCCAAGGTAGAAAGCCGCAGGATTTTCGACCACCTTTGCCTCCTTGAAGGCTAAATAATGAATTCTACCCAGAATTGGCCTACATGCCCGAATCCAGGTTGTACGCATCAAACCCATACCAACCACCACAGCTAAGTGGTAAAGGCCAACGTCCACAACCAGCTAATCATTATGGTCAGCAACCAAACTATCCACCACCGAGGCCCTTTCAGAAGCCTCAGCCACGTCCAGAACCCATGGATATAGACCAGTCGCTAAGAACACGCAACATAAATTATATGAATAGGCCGCGTCCTAGTGACCCAACTAACAAAAGACCTCCTACAGGAAACCCTCCAGCACCAGTTCCCCCAAACAAAATTCAAAGGAACTTCCATATAAATTCCGACCAACCTGAGGAATATTCCCCTACCATGACAAATGATGATCAGATCAATGCAGATTATTACAACGACGAAACTTTTACCACTCTTGAAAACTGTGAGGAACAACAGAAGGACAATTACTTAGACACAAAAGACCTACATTTTTAGGATGAACCACTCTTCGCTGCCTTACTCCCAGTGCAAACTGAAGAGTGGAGAAACTGTAAAATTTTTAATAGATACAGGATCTACAAAAAACTATATACAGCCCTCCATTGTTCCCAATCCAATCAGAAACGACAAAATTTTTTTTGCAAAATTAATAGCGGAAGACATCGAAATCAAAGAACACACCTATCTCAATCTTTTTAACGCCGATAACAAATTAAAGTTTTACCTTCTCCCCACATTAAAATCCTTCTATGGTATCCTTGGAAACGACAGCCTCAAGGAACTCGAAGCGGTGATCCACGTCAAGAATGACTTTTGGGAAATAAAAGGAAACACAAGAATTAGGATAAAACAGTTAGCTTCGGGATCAATTAACAAAATTGACCTTAAGGAAGACAACATGTCACCAAGTCAGAAAAGCAAAATCAATAATCTAGTAGAAAACTTTTCTATTCTCTTCGCGGAACCCAACGATAAACTTACATACACCATTAAAGTCGTAGGCGAAATCAGAACCAATAAAGATACTCCTGTTTATACACGATACTATCCCTACCCCATGTCGCTTAAAAGCGAAGTTGAATCCCAATAAAATGTGATATTGACCGTCGCGCTGTTCGGACGTGTTTGCTAAGTGCTCGCATTAAAGTTTTAAAGATTTTTTAATCATCTGTGCGAGAGAAAAACTTTTGTCTCCATTCGTTTTGTTTTATCATTAAAATGCCTTGTAGTTGTGGGCAAAGGGTTGACCGCAATCAACCTAAGATCCAGTGTGCTAGCTGCAGTGAATTTTTTCATCTTTCCTGTGTTAATGTTCTTCCTACTGATCTTGACTACCTAAGTAAATCAAGCATTGCTTTCTATTATACAACTTGTGAGAGGGCGCGTCGTAACTCCCTTCGCTCGCCCCCTTTCTCGATAAACACAATGTCCGGAAATTATACTCATTCGATCGCTGACAATGGCTCATCTGAAAAAACATGCAGTGGTGGTGCTATCGAGTTAGATTTTAAATCACTTTTGAGTGAGTTTGCTGAATTAAAAGCTGATAATGCTAAGTGTTCATCTTTGCTTGATTTGGCACTCGATGAATGCAAATATCTCCGTGCTCAGGTCAATGACTTGCATGCAGAATTGCTCTCTATGAAAAAATTGGTTGGTGACAGTGGCAGTGTTGTTGCTAATGGCATCAAAGAATTGAGAGCTGACTTTGCCCTCATTTAATCAAATCTGCCGTTGTTGGATTCGCGCTTTTGCTCTTGTGATGAGTTGTATAATGCTGATGCTAAGAAATCGTTGATAAAAGATTCTCGTGTAGCTAGTTCAAATGCTACCATTGAGGTTGTTGTTGGCCCGACCAATAATAATTCGTGTTTGAGTGCTTCCGTAACTGCTCAAACTGACAATAATAGTCAATATAATAATAATTTAGTTAACGCTACGAACAATACCCAAAGCAAATGCAATGAGAGTCTCTCAATAATGAATGCTCAGTCTCAACCTGCTATAACTGATGCTACCATTTGCTATGTTGACAATAATAATAGCAATGTTTTTGTATCTGCTTATGATAATTTTGCACACTGTAACCGAAGAAAACATCATAGATTACGTTGCCCTACATGCTGCTCTTGATAAAAGTCAACTAACTTGCTACAAATTGGTCAAAAAAGGCGTTGAGCCAAAAACCCTTAAATGGGTTAATTTCAAGCTTGGCGTTCCTGTTGCAGTTTCTGACACTGTTTTAAAATCATAACTCTGGCCAGCTAATGTCACAGTACGACCTTTTCGTTCTTTCTTTTCGTGCGAAACAGGAGGCCTCCTCATAATGTAGCTGTATCAAATTCGGCTAAAAAATGCTTAAAAATATATTTTCAAAATATGTCTGGCCTTCGGACCAAATGTTCGGCTGTATATAAGTATAGCTCTGACCTAGATTATGATATATTCGTGTTTGTTGAATCTTGGCTGAATGATAACTTCTTTGATAGCGAAATTTTTGATCCTAATCTTTATGACGTTTTTCGTAAAGACCGTGATCCTGTTAAAACTGGTTGCCTCCGAGGTGGTGGCGTTCTTATTGCTGTTCGGAGGAAATTCCGCGCCGCATTGGTAACTCTTACCAACGCGGACACAATCATTGACCATCTTTGCGTACGTGTGCATGGTTCGTCTGATATATTGTATGTATGCGCCTCGTATATTCCACCGAATAGTGCAGATGTTTATACTTTGCACATGCTGACAATGTTGTTTCATTAGCATCAAATATTGTTGGTGAATTGGTCCCGAATTGATAGCACGGGTTCACTTATGGCCACTAATGTCAACTCTTCAGCCGAAATTCACCTTATATATAATATTTTAAGTACTGAATTAGTTCAAATTAATCATTTCTATAACTGTTTAAATAGAATTCTAGATTTAGTATTCATTTCTAATAATATTCATTACACTTTGTCGGAATGCATCACACCAATCTCGCAAGCCAATAAACATCACGTTCCTCTTTCTCTGGAGTTGGAATTTTATGAATTTGCCGACGTTGCTCCTGAGGCTGGTATAAAATTTAACTATAGCGCTTGTGACATATCTACTTTAAATGAAATTTTGTCAAGCATTGATTGGTGCGATGCTTTCTGTGGCAAAGATGTAACATCATGTTATTCATCTTTTAAAAATAAGGTTTATGAGTTGTGCTTGCAGCATGTTTCTATTTTAAAAATAAAACCATACAAGACACCCTGGCATTCCAAGCGGTTAATGCATTTGAGGAATCTAAAAAACAAATTTGGGAAGCTGTACAAAAAAACTGGGAATCCAGTACACCACTCTAAATTTCAATACTATTTGAAGGAGTTCAACTGTTTGAATAAGTTTCTGTCGAGAAACTACATTTTAAGTTTTGAGAAAAATATAGTTTCTAACTCGAAAGCTTTTTGGGGCTTCATAAAATCTAAAAAGGCTTCTTCGACAGTTCCAAATAATGTATTCTACGATAGCATATTTGCTAATAGTGCTGTAGATTCCGCTAATTTATTTGCTGATTTTTTTTGCTCCAACTTTGAATCCTATTTGCTCTCTGATTCAAGTTTTCCTTCCACGAAGGATTTTTCTATTAACTTCGGGTCTCTGCGTGTATCCGTTTCGGATGTTATAAACGGCATAAAGAAACTTAAGCCGTCAACTAAGACTGACTCTGATGGCCTCTCGGTCATTTTGCTAAAAGGTGTATGTGTTTGGCAATGCCACTCACAATCATTTTCAATAATTCTCTGGCCGCTGGTCTTTTTGTGGATGACTGGAAATTGACAACGGTTTCACCTATATTTAAGAGCGGCAATAAAAACGATGTTCGCAATTATAGACCGATTTCGAAGCTATCTTCGGTGTCCAAACTTTTTGAAATTATTGTCAATGACAAATTGTATTTTGCGGTTAAAAGTTTAATCACTATCAACCAACACGGTTTCGTACCGTACGTATCGCTCAACTGTAAGCAACCTAATAGTGTTTAGTGAATACTGCATTTCTGCTCTTCAGAATAAATTTCAAGTTGATACAATTTATACTGACTTCTCGAAGGCATTCGACAAAGTTTCTCACATAATACTTTTATTGAAGCTGGCTGCTTTGGGGTTTGACTCTACTTTTTTGACGTGGATTAAGTCTTACTTATCCAACAGGCGCTGTGTCGTAGATGTTGATAATACCATATACCGCCCCTTCATTGCATCCTCAGGAGTCCCACAAGGTAGCATTCTAGGACCTCTCTTGTTTATACTTTTTATAAACGACATTGGCTCATGCTTCTCTTTTGCGGAATATCTGCTGTATGCGGATGATCTAAAAGTGTTTGCTGTTATAAATAGTTATGGTGGCTCTGAACGTCTGCAATCAGACCTTAATAATGTCGAAAACTGGTTTAGTTTAAATCGTTTATCGTTAAACATTAAAAAATGCTTTCATGTGACTTTTTCAAAATCAGTTAATACCCTTCGTACTTGCTATAGTATCGCTGGCTATACATTGCAATCTGTTGAAGAAATCAAAGACCTAGGGGTGTATTTTGACACTAAATTTAATTTCTCTACGCATGTAAACTATGTCATAACTCGATCTTAAGCAATGATTGCGTTCATACGACGTAATTTTTCCCTACACTACGAAGTCACTATATTGTGCCTTTGTCAGTTCGAAGTTGGAGTATGCGGCTGTCATATGGAGACCCTACCAAATTGGCATCTCTAATCGGCTTGAGCGTGTTCAGAAAGTTTTTTTACGATTTGCTCTTCGATCTTTAAACTTCTCTGAGCCAATGCCTTCATATGAATCTCGATGCCTTTTAATTGATCTAAACACGCTTGCAAATAGACGATCCATTCTATCTTGCTCATTTGGCATTGGCATAATTTCAGGGACCGTTGATTGTCCATCACTTCTTGATAAAATTCAGTTTAATGTACCATGCAGAAACCTCCCACAGTTTGAACCCTTAAAAATTGGGTTTTCTAGAACTAAATAAAAAAAAAAAAATAAATGTAAGGCGCGATAACCTCCGAAGAGATCTAAGGCCGAGCTTCTCTTCCAATTTGCGTCGTGCTCCTCTTGATTTTCCCTACAAATTGGCCGGACGGGACCTACATGTTTTATGCCGACTCCGAACGGCATCTGCAAAGCAGATGAGTTTTCAATGAGAGCTTTTCATGGCAGAAATACACCCGGAGTGCTTGCCAAACACTGCCGAGGGGAGTTGAACCCAGGGCATACGGTGTGATAGGCGGAGCACGCTACCCATCACACCACGGTGGCCGCCAACTAGAACTATTATGGTATAAATGCTCCCATTTCTAGGGCTTGTGCTGATCTGAATATGTTTTTAACTCCTCAGGTGCTGACTATACTTTTCCTTACGCTGCCTTAATTAACAATCTAAGTTCTTATTTTTCTTAGGATTAAGTTAATGTAAAAATTTGCATAATATAGTCTGTAAGAATCTATAAATTCAAATACTCAAATAAATAAATACATAAATAAAATGCTAGACGGCGGCATTATTAGACCATCAAGGTCACCTTACAACTCACCCGTTTTGGTGGTAGCGAAAAAGCCTGACTCCCAAGGCAACAAGCAGTATCGAGTCGTTATTGACTACCGCAAGCTTAACGCGATTACTGTAGCAGACCGCTACTCAATACCTCAGATAAATGAAGTATTGTCTCAGCTCGGGAAAACTAAATTTTTCTCCGTGTTAGACCTAAAAAGCGGAGTCCATCAAATCCCACTCAAGGAATCCGATATTGAGAAAACGAATTTCTCAATCAATAATGGCAAGTACGAGTTCACGAGATTGCCATTCGGACTCAAAAATGCTCCGTCAATATTCCAGCGAGCCCTAGATTACATTCTTGGTCATTATATCGGCAAACTATGCTACGTCTATATCGGGCTGGCGCAAATCCTTGGGCTGAACCCTCCCAGAGGGTGCCGGCTGGTAAGTTTAGGAATCATCTCCATTTGTGCCCCAGCTCCTTAATAGCTTAGGCATATGGAAATGGTTTTTAAACGTGGCCTCAAGGTGGGAACTGGACCACGCCCAGTTGAAAAGGTGGTCCACCCCTAATCCAGGGTGTTATGCGATTCCGTGCCCATTAGATGGTTTGCAGTCAGGGGCATCCACTGTATTCTTACGGAGCCTCCCGGATACCGGTCCACCTCCGGGAGTAACGGCGACTTGCTGCGGTATGGGGCTCTACCGCAGTCGACCGCATTGTTTCCTCTATCCCTCAACTTCAGGCTGCCGAACGGTCTCACCTTAGTAGGCAGCTAACGAACAAGATTTGATATGAGCAACAAAAACCTGGCCTCGGATCCCTGCACGGGTAAAGATGCCCCCTTGGACTAGGCATTAAAAAAGTCCACAATTCGTCGGGAACCGCACAGACGGCACCGACCAGGCCTTCACGGCAACAAAAAAATCTTCGGCCACCTGTGCAAGCTAGCGGAAGAACTAAACCCCTTGAGGGCAAGTCCAATTCCGCAGCAGCCGGCAAAGCTAGCCCCAAAGAGGGAAAGCAACGTCCAACTGAGCAAGCACAGGAGCCCGTCCCATGCCCGTACCGGGCACCTCTTGTCAGCAGGTGGCTGGTAACAGCACTAAATCCTCCACGGACAAAAGTACTGCCTTCACCGCTGCAAAGCTACCTCGCAAGCCGGCTGAACCCCTTGAGGGTTCCAAGGCAAATAAGCGAATCCCGACTTCGGTCCGCAACCAGCGGAACATTCGCAATGCCGTCAAAATCGTTGAGAAACTTGGCAACTCTCCCAGCGACAAGTTGACGGCAGAGCAAGAAAGTTCTCTGGCCTGGGCCAGGAAGATTATTGCTGCCAAGAAGAGCAGCAACAACAACCCCATCCCTTCCTCTTCTGCCACCAAACTAACTTCTGACCCGAAGATGCCGGTCCATAAGAGACAAAGGTCTATGGGAAATGCCTCGAGCGATCCCAAAAGGCACCGGCCTTCGACCTCTACTCCCCCTGCCCTGACCAAAACCTTCAGCGAGGCGGCTAAGGCCGACTTTACGCTGGCGGTTTTGAACCGCGGTCACCCGGATGGGAACATGACCCCGGATAACTGGAAGGATGTCCTTAACGACCTTCTCAAGATCTTTAAGGACATCATGACCAAGCATTCGGGGCCGGCTCCCACTATCCGTGATGCCGGCTGGTACCAAGGTAGAGTCAAGCTTGTTTCCTGTGCCGATGAGCGCTCGTGCAAGCTCTACAAACTCGCCATAGCTTCGCTAGGACAGCTGTGGCCTGGGGCCAGGTTGGATGCGGTCGGTGTGGAAGAAATTCCGAACAGACCGAGAGCCTGGGCCTGGGTCCCAGACGGCATAGCGATTCCTGGCGAGATCCTGGATACCATCGCGGAGTCGAATCAGGGGCTACCTTCGAGCGATTGGAGGATAGTCCGTCGTTCTAGTCCAGGAGCCTTGGGTCGTTGGCAGCAAGGTCTGTGGACTCTTTTCTAAGGAATACCGGCTGGTGACACCGCCCGTGACAGGTAGAATCAGATCTTGTATTCTAGTAAAGAAAAATCTAGTATTTATTTTACTATCTCTTTTTAGCGACGAGGACTTTACCTGTATTAGCCTCGAGCTACAGGGGAAAACAATCTGGCTGATGTCCGCATATCTATCGCACGATCGCCCAACTTCTGTGCAGGGAGGCCCACAGTAAAGGGTTCCCGATAAAAATTGGGGCCGATGCCAATGCAGATGACACTGCTTGGGGCTCTACCGACATTAACAGTAGGGGTGAGTCTCTTTTTGATTATATTATAAGTAACAATCTAAGTATATGCAACTCTGGAGACAAACCAACTTTCATCACCTCAAACAGGAAGGAGGTTCTAGATGTTACTCTAGTTTCTGGGGCATTCTCTGACCTTGTTTCCAGCGAAAACTCCTACTCTGATCATATGTCTATCATTTTCATTCTGCTCTTGCGTACACCGCCTAGGGTGGCTTACAGGAATAGGAGACGTACGGACTGGAACCTTTATAAAAAAGTCCTATCCTCTACTCTTCTAAAGAACGCTTCTCACGGTAGGCCGAGCCTACCGCTAACAACTGATGAAGCGCCTCCTTTAGACACAACATTTGCTTCTCTCGGTGAGCTAGACTCATCGTCAAAAATAGAAGAAGCAGTAGATCTTATCAACAAATCTTGTAACGCTGCCTTCACAGTAGCCTGCCCGGAGATTAAGGTGAGGGGTAAAAAGAAACCCTATTGGTGGAACCAAGAAATCTCCGAGCAGAGGAAAAACAGCAGAAAACTCTTTAACGAGGCTAAGCGCACGGGAATCTGGTCCCACTATAGGGACGCCTTAAAATATTTTAAGAAGAACTTCACTAATGACATCGAAGAAGTCTCAGAGGCCAATCGCCTACGAAAGGTCCTCTCCAAAAACCCCATTCCTTCAAGCTGCATTCGCACAACGAGCGGAGAATGGGCCACTTCTAGTACGGAAATTCTGGAAACCCTGATCAGCACTCACTTTCCGGGCTGCAGATCTCAACCATACATCTTAAACACGCAATCTAACCCAGGGCCATTTCAACCCCTGGACCACATTGTAAGCGAAAATGGAGTTATCTGGGCAATCAAGTCCTTTAAACCCTTAAACTCTCCGGGAATGGATGGAATATTTCCCGCTGAATTGCAAGCTGCAAGCGATCTTATAAGCCCGCTGCTAGCTAAAATCTACAAAGCTTGCCTCAACCTGGTCTATATCCCCACCGAATGGACCAAGGCAAAGGTAGTCTTCATACCCAAAGGAAGCAGGATATCGGGCAACAGTCCAAAGGATTTCAGACCAATAAGTCTGACCTCCTTTCTCTTAAAAGTTCTAGAACGATTGCTGGACGCCTACATTAGACGATCGGCAAATAAGGCACTAATCTCCAGCAACCAACACGCCTATTCTAAGGGCAAATCCGTAGAGACAGCTCTACATGCTATCACTACTAAGATAGAGAAGGGTCTTGCCTTTAAAAAGTTTACGCTGGGTATCTTTCTCGACATACAAGGAGCCTTCAACAACGTTCTCCCAGCAGCGGTCACAAAATCTCTACGTTCTTTAGGGGTGGAAGAGCCTCTTGTGAAATTCGTCGAGCTCCTTCTAAACAAGAGAATCATTATCTCTGAGCTGGGCAGCTCATCGTTAATAAGGTATACCAACAGTGGAACCCCCCAGGGGGGGGCGTTCTTTCTCCTCTACTATGGAACCTGACGGTGAACGCTCTGTTATATATACTACAGCCCACCGGATGCCAATTCATTGCATATGCCGACGACATAGCCTTGACATTTACCGGCAAACACCTTCCGGTGCTTGGCGAACTCTTGCAAAATGCTCTTAATCTAACAAACACATGGTCTATGGAATGCGGACTCAGCATAAGCAGTGAAAAAACTGAGATAGTGCTTTTTACCCGCAAACGCAGTATACCGGAATTTACCCTCCCGTCCCTAAACGGGAAGGAAATAAAACTATCTACCGAGGTTAAATATCTCGGAGTTATTCTAGACAGGAAGCTTGACTGGAAGCGAAATGTGGAGGAACGATCCAGGAAAGCCACAATGACTATCTACGTTTGTAAGTCGGCAATCGGAAAAAGGTGGGGTCTCCAGCCACGCATAGTCCATTGGATCTATACGGCAGTGGTGAGACCCATACTCTTCTACGCCGTCACCGTATGGTGGACGGCACTCGATATCGAATCTAACAAGAGTAAAGCAACGAGAGTGCAGAGGATGGCGGCAATGCTCACCAGCTGTGCCCTTCCCTCCACTCCCACCAAAGCTCTTGAAACCATATTATTCCTTCTCCCAACTAATCTATATGGTAGATACTGTGCCTCCTGCAACGCGGCAAGGCTCAATGCTATCGAACCATGGAGGGATTGCAGGTTTGGTCACACCCGGATCCTGAAGCAAGTCCCCGAAACCTTCTTGAAATTGGACCATACAACATCGCCCCCTTGCTGGGACAACAAATTTTCCACAAGAATCCCAGAGAGGAACGAGTGGGCAAACGGCGGGGAGCCCGGATCACACGAAATCTCCGTTTTTACAGATGGCTGTAAACTAAACAACAGAGTCGGCAGCGGGATATTCTCGGAGAAGCTCAATCTATGCGAGAGCTTTCGCCTACCTGATCACTGCAGTGTTTTTCAGGCTGAACTCATAGCTATCTGGGAAGCAGCCCGCTATCTTGCTAACCTGCAGGTAACCAATTTTCTCCGACAGCCAAGCTGCCTTAAAATCCCTGCAATGCAGTAACACCTTGTTATGAACTAGTGGACAGGGTGGAAAAAGGAAACGATTGAGGGTCGTCTAGAAGGGCCGGTTAAGTCTTGTCCTACGTTCCCGGAGCTTCAGCCTAGGGCAGGGTATTAAACAGCTGCAGGACACAGACACCTCCGTAATCCCTAGCCCTAGCAAGACAAAATATAATATTGCACACGACTCAAAGAAACACCCATCGACTTACCCATTGACATCCATACTTACTCCTTCAGAGCTTCGACGCCCATCACCTTGCAGCACATGTAGATGTTTTGGCTGCTCTAGACCCACCCATCCATGGCCTTTAAGGTGGTTAAAAAGGCCCCAATAAACCCACTCTCACTATCCTTAATCAGACCAAACTAATGGATTTATGTACTTATGTTAACAATATTTTTATTACAATTCAAAGCATGATTCATCTTAACATTAGAAGTAAAGATAAGGAATCAAAGCTATCTTATAAGTTGTACAAACTACCAATTCCAAAGTTAGAAAAAAAAATTACAATACTTAACTTCTAACAATTTTTGTTTGGGGGTACTTAAATGCAAATCCCTAACCTACCTCAACAGCTGATCTGTATATGTATGGTCACTAAACTATCTTTTTCAAGAGAATGGAAAATCATATGTACACGTTACATATTCATTCACATACATATGCTTGCGGAGGGCGAAAAAATAAAAAAAAACTGATATGTATGTAGCGGGGATTGATAACTTTGTCATCAAAAGAAAATAGGTGGAAAAAGAGAAAAAAAAACTACTTGTTGATCACTAACTTTGGCAATCGCAACTAGAGAAAGAAACTCATCCATATGTACATATGTATGTATATATATATGCATATACAGGTTCTCACTCAAATAATTCCGGTCAAATGAGAGTATTAGCTAAAATAACCAAAGCTAGGCACACTATGGTCAGGTGTGTAACCACACGTAAATGTATGCATAAATATGTACGTAAATCAAAGCGACTTAATATTTTATTTGTTTACAAAAGAAAACATAATAACCATGTTACTTACATGTGGAGCATTTCGACGTAGCGTTGAGGCCTCCTCGCTGTGACGTAGTGCTGAAAATGAATGCGTTATCTCGCCTAACTCCCTAATAATTACTGCTTCGAGCAACTAGTTATTACCCTCTTTTAAATCAAATAGTAGTTCTTTTTATGTATTTCTTCCTTATATGACGAAATTTCGCAACATAACGAAGAGACTAAAAAGAAACAATATTTATCCTAGGGAAAATTCGAGTAGTTTCGTGGCCATTTTTATTTACGCCACTGTAACTACTTATTTTAGTGAGCGCCGTGTGAGTGAAAAACTCGAAGCGCTAAACAAAACAAAGTTTAAAACAAAAATATTTGTATGAGAAAGAAGCAAAAAAAAAACTTCGATTTCTCATTTAATATTAAATATGTATGTACATGGGTATGTAACCTATAAGAAAAAAACCAACAAAAACAATAAAGATATGGTGTGAGGGAGGTTAGTGATTACACTTGTTCTTGATGGACAAAATCTGAAGCATCCCTCGGAAAGAAAAATGGTCCATTATCCATGCGAACTTACATGCGTATTTTTATATGTTACAATGAATTACAATGTTCCGTGATGAAAAAGTCTTTGAAAATTATAAATATAGACTTTGATATTTGTATGAAACCTTTTCGAGCAAACTTAAGCTTAAAATGTATTTTATTAAACTCAAATGGGTAAGACTTAAACAACGCCGTATTAAAGTCTTTGAAAATTCGAAATGTAAGCTTGGAATTTGTTTTCGAAATCGGGTTCTAAATTTAAGGCAACGTTTTTGGAATTGCAACTAAAATTTATAAAATCTCATCATTTACGCTGCTATTTATTTGCTTACAAGCATACATATACCCTCACAAAACTAGGCACAGCAATTTTTAAGTTCGCCACTTTGTTCACGTATTCTCGGGACGCTCAAGCAAGACATTGCAAAGTTCAAATGGCTATAGCAAAAGATGCAACTTGTGAATGCGGCTGACTTTTGAATTTTCATTATACGGGTCCTTATCTATGAACCAAAGTTGAGGTTATTCCATCAAAAGGCAATGCATTGGGATTTTAGGTATGCAACGAGAACATTAATGTAGCTCGGAAGATTCTATTAAAAGAAACAAAAGTTTTCATGCCCAAACTCGATTATTTAGCACCATCCTTTGATTAGAAGATAATTTGACGTCAGCGAAACTACACAGCTGGGATACGGCTCCTGGTGGTCCAGCGGCGATAGGTGGCCTCGTGGCATGTACCTTGGATGGGTCTCTTGATATTTGCAAGTCGGCTTCAGCGTGGGATCAGTGGAGATGATTTTAGGCAGCGAAACCGATTGTAGATTACGCGTAGGTATACTTTTTACCCTTTACTTGCGGTCTTAAATAAACTTTGCGCACGCGGGCAGATAGAATTAATATGAAAATTAATATGAAAGCACACTTGTGTTTGCATATGTATATATAAACAAAAACAAATTCGCCTAATCTCCACTGATCTTACCTCCTCGATATCTCGTTCAGAAAGAAGGACTCAAAAACATGTTTCCTTCCGGAAGTCTAGCTATGCTCTTTTCTGACAGCTAGCAGTCAGTCGTTTTTGAAGTGGTATCAAATGATATAAAGGAAGTGTTCTGATCGTGGTGTGGTGAGTAACTTTCTTGCACCGGAATGTATACACCGGAAGTGAAAAGTACTCAAACACGTACCCGATATGATTTTAGATATAAAATTATATTAAATGGAGGAATTGTGACTTTGCCAGGTACACCAGTACACACCCCCCCACCTAGAATGTTGGTGCGTTGTTTTTATCTTCTTGAATATCTTTGCGATGATACATTCCCCGCCTTCCACTAGCTACATCCTCAAGCTCATATATACAATTTCCTTTTACATTTACGACTTTTGCTTTTATGAATTTTGGTGCAAGTTTGGCGCAGTATTTCTTCGTGGCATCGCTTAAGGTAAAATTCCGACGAAAAACAATTTCCCAACTTTAAAGGCTTTCGTAGTGCTCCGGAGGTTGTACCGTTTGGCTGTAGATTCGATCGCTAGGCTAATATTTTTCATAATCGTATCACGTATACAGTTTAAGCGATCTGCTCTACTTGGCACATTCTCGTCAAGCGTTCCCAGTGTCCGTAGCAGTTTATAATCATTTCCGCGTGAGATCATTTGTTGGCCGAAAAGTGCAAAATACGGTGAACATCTAATAGTCTGGTGGTAAGAGCTCCTGAGAGCTTCGGCAATGTCTCCTAAATGCTCATCCCAAAGTCCCTGGTCATGTTTGAGGTACGACCTAATGCCAGTTATGTGGGCCGATTTACTCTTTCACTCGCGTTAGCCTGTGGGCTATATAAAGCAGTGCATATATGTTTCACTCCACGGTCTGCTAAAAATGTGTTGAACTGTTTCGATCTAAACTGTTGGCCATTATCTGTTAGGACAATTTCAGGAGTTCCAAAGAGGCTAAATACTTCCCGCAGATACTCTCGAATTGGTGTGGTGTTAAAATTTCTAACAAGCTTTAATAAGGGATATTTTGTTAGGGCGTCGAGGATAATCAGTACGCCAATATTACCCTGTTTCGATCGTGGATAAGGTCCTATCAGGTCAATGTAAAGTTTCTGGAAGGGTCGCTGCACGATGTACTGCGTAGACATAGGGGGACGTAGAGTAGTATTTGGTGATTTGCACTGCCGACATGTATCACATTGCTCGACATATAATTTTACGTCCGCTGCCATGTTGGGCCAGTAAAAGTTAAGCCGCAATCGTTCCAATGTCTTAGCCACACCGCCATGGCATTTGTTTGGGGGGCAGTGGGCATTGTCAATCACCGAACGGGTAAGAGTTTTTGGAATCCACAGCTTCCAGTTGAAAGCTTCTCGATCGACGTTACCATTAGGATGCTTTGTGCGTTTATACACCTTGTTGTCCAGTACCTGTAAGTCCGGAAGCCGAGTTTTGTGGGTATGAACGTGTTGTACAAGCTTATTGTACTCTTCCGACAAAAACTCGGGTGAGCTAAGATCCGCCAGTGGACGGACTTCTAGTACAGTTATTTCGTCGAAGTTCTGGCGCGATAAACTATCCGGGACAACATTAAGCGAACCTTTGCGATGCTCTATTTTAAACCTAAAGCCCTGTAGTTTTAATGCCCATCGAGCCAGTCTACTTGACAAATCCGTCTGTCGCATGAGCCATTGCAAGCTGGCGTGGTCGGTTATGATGGTAAATTCCTGACCCTCTACATAGGCTCTAAATTTCTTGAGGCTGAGAATTGCAGCGAGACACTCCAGTTCCGTCACACTATAATTCGTCTGAGCCTGGTTCAGCTTCTGAGAAAAGTAGGCAATAGGGACTTCGGTTCCTTCATCATTTTTTTGTGCCAAAACAGCACCAACACCAAGCTTACTAACATCACACTGGATGATAAACGGCTTTTCGTAGTCCGGGCTTGCTAAGACGGGAGCGGTGCACAACATATTTTTGAGTTTGTCGAACGATTTCTGGGCCTCCTCGTTTCATGTGAAATTTTTGCTCTTTTTTAGCAAATTTGTTAAAGGTGTGGTAATGGCTGCGAAATTATCCACAAAACGTCGGTACCAGCCGGCCATTCCGAGGAACCTTCGCAATTGCTTCACAGTGTTTGGAACGGGATAGTTCGTTACGGCAGAAATTTTGTCGGGGTCAGTGCGAAGCGTACCATTCCCTACTATGTAGCCGAGGTATTTAACTTCGCGAATGCAAAATGAGCTTTTTCCCACGTTTATAGTTAGGCCCGCTTTCCTTAAGTATTGAGCAACCTCTGCGAGAACGGACATGTGGTTTTCGAAAGTCTCCGATAGAATCAAGAGATCATCCAAATAAACAAAAACTTGATTTTTCAATTGAGGAGCGATTACGCGATCCATTAGTCGACAAAGCGCCTGTGGAGCATTACATAGACCGAAAGGAATAACGCGGTATCGATAAAGCGGACGATTAGGGACAGTAAAACAGGTGTAATCTCGGGAGCTTTCCGCTAAGGGAATTTGCCAGAAGGCACGACTTAAGTCGAGGGAACTAATAAATTCAGCCTTTGGTAATCTGCTTAATATACCATCAATATGTGGGAGGGGATAAGCGTCCTTCACGGTGACACTGTTAACTTTTCGTGAGTCGAGACACAGACGGACTTTATTAGGCTTTTTCACTAGCACGACTGGACTGGACCATGGACTATTTGGAGCTTCCTCGATTACACCTAATCTAATCATTTCATCAATCTCTGCGTGTACTAACTTTTCCACTGCAGGAGATATCGGAAAATATCGCTGTTTTATCGGACGGACGTTCGGTTCAAGCTCGATAACATATTCCATTAAGGAAGTTTTTCCCAGACCTTCTTTTTCGAAGCTGGGAAACCTATTCGTAATTTGATCTAACTGGCGCTGTTGGTCCACACTTAAGGAAATACGGTTTGCATCATTTGCATCAGGGGTTTGGCAAGTCGAAATTTCCGAAATAATATTTGGAGCAATTTGAAATTTTGCCCAAAAGTCGACGCCTAGAATGACTTGTTGGGACATAGACGGGATAACAAAAAGTGAATAGTCTTGCGTTTTCCTTGAAATTGAACATCTAGGTCGATACAACCATACACGACTTGTCTCTTCCCATCTGCGGTGCAGATTGAAGTGGCATGTTCGCGTAGTTGGTTTTTGGCTTTCACGGTATTCGCTAACGAGGAGGCTAAACAAGATACCTGGGCTCCGCTGTCTAACAGACCCAAATACTCACAATCTAGAACCTCTATCTTGGCGTATGGTCGTAAGTCGGAAGACTTCTGGCAGATGGAGCTAACCACGCTATTTAAAAGTTTGTGGTCACGTTTGACTTTTTCCCAAAAGTTCTTGCAACGTACGGACGATCGCTTGGAGTTGGTTGGTTTAATATCCTCTGCAAATATCCTATTCCTAACTTTATTATAGTTTTTGAGACGCTCTTCGTATGGGATAATTTCCCGGATGGATGAATTGGGTTCACTGAAATCGCTCTCGGAAATTTTATTAGGACGGACGGCCATCCTATTTGGGGCTTCTTCCGGTCATCGCGAGGAATCTTCCTGAGACCCTCGCTCGGTTTCGGGTTTTCCGCATTACACTTACTACATTTCGGCCGGTAAACGTTTGGTGCTCCACATCCGTAGCAAAACACTGTCCGATGTTCGAGGCAGTCAAAGTACCTATGGCCTTCGCCTTGGCAATTCCAGCAAATTTGTTTTGTCTTGGATGCTTGCTTTGATATTTCGTCGATTTCCGGTTCAGCTTCGATTTCGGTGTCCTCACATGGTATTTCACTAACATAACGGTGAGTAGGTTGTCGGATATTCCCTACTGGCATCGGATTAGCAACCCTACTGATTTCTCCAGCAAGACTTTCTCCCTTGAGACAGTCTGCTGTCTTATCTGAGGTCGCAAGTTGTGTTGGAGGATTTCCACCAATTCGGCTTCAGGTAGTGGTGACTGCAAAGGTTCTGCTATCTTCAGAACGGCATTACGGAATTCGTCAAAAGTTTCGGTCGGTCCTTGTTTTCTGCTACGTAGCATCTCTTTAATTTCAAGATCCGTACGATGCTGCTGAAAATTAGTACGTAAGGCTTCACACAGGGATGGCCACGTAACTCGTTCCACAGTACGACGGTATCGCCAATACCAATCCTTGGCTTCATTAAGAAACAAGCATTGAATGTGCTCGCAGAGTAAATTAAAGTTACCCCCTAAATTATCTGAAACCTGACATTCAAGCCTATAAAGAAAACTATCTACAGATAATTTTGCTGAACCATCAAACTTTATATCCCAACTTGATATCAGCTGGGCAACCCTACCTGCATTTGGAACATTTGAAATATCACTAAAGCGAAGCTGCTCAAGTTGCTGGTGAAAGTTGGGGTTCGAATGGTATGGTAAATTCGGTAAATCTCTAGGCCAACTTGGAGTTGAATGGTTCCGGTGCATACTAGGTTGCGGAGCCACTCTTTCGGGACTAGGGATATTTGATTGTTGAGCGGGTTTGTTGAGGTTCAGCCTATTCAGTAATTGAGAAACTACACCCTCAAGTTTTTGTTCGATCAAATGTGATACGCGATCTTCGAGATTATTAAAAATGGTAGCTTGCCTTGCCGATACCACCGCAGGTACGATGTTGCGGATACGATTTTCGTCATCATTTCCCTCATTATTTCCAACTGGGGCATTCAAGACAGGCAAACTGGCAGCGCCTTCGGAATGCTGTTGCTCATTTTGGGCACCCATGGTGAGACCTACTTCCCTACTTCTGTTTTGCTGGTTGTGCTGATTGTGCTGAGGAGGTTGGTGTGCACGCGTCTTCATCCGTGCGCCGGCGTTTTGGCTAAAATCTCGACTGTGACATTTGCTGCGGCATTGTGGACAGGTCGAGTTCCTTTTCAACCAATTCAAAAGGCAAGCGCGGTGGAACTGATGTGAACACCCGGTTATTAGTACATCGTCTGCCTCAGAGAACGCGTCTCGACATATCGTACATATATTGACCTGCTGTGGACATGCTCATTACTGTGGCGCAGGGCCATTTTCGCAGTTTAACCCGAACGTAACCAAAATCCAACCAAATAAAATTAAAAGGGTGTAAAAAAGTCTTTAAAGAAAAGGTCGACTTGTTGTCTCTGATAGGTATATATTATAAAAACAATATTCACTGGCACGATAGAAAAATTTCCGAACAATATGAAATCTCGTAACTAAAATCTCCTCCTAAAATCAAATTTGCAAATCTTTGATTTTAGTGTCTATGAATTTATGCATTTTAGGCCGGATCTTGAAAAAAAAGGATTATTCAATTAAGGGTTTTTTTTGTTTTTTTTTTTTTTTTTGTTTAATTAATAGCAAAAAGGGTATTTAAAAAATCAGCAAAAGGTTACTATGGTCTGATTCTCCGGAAGTGAGAGAGGCAGAAGTGGTGAGGGGTAGTCTGAGGACTGGAGAGTGCATGGTCTTACTATCAACAGGTTTTAGCCATGGAAAGGAATTTTTTTGAGGCAAAATACTTCTATATATCAAAAGAAATGATTAGGTAAAATGAAGAAAAAAAAATCACATAAACTTTTAAAATATTTCAATTTTACTGGTGTTGGTAAGCCAGCGGGCATTCAGCCATACTGCAGCTAAACTCCTAACAACGGCAAAAAACGAAAATCATAAAAGCGAAAAAAAAACATTAACTGAAAAGCGGTAAACTCTCCAGATATTCAACCTTGTCAGAGTTATTTTCCAGCTGGCGGACGTTGGCGTATGAATTACTTCTTGAAAGTAGGTTATGATGTCAGAACAACTTTACAAAAGCTGGTCAACACCGAATACATATAGCTATCAGTCTTGAGGTCCGAAACTTTTTGGAAGTTCCCCTAACCAAAATTTATAGACTAATAAAAATATTTTAACGTCGGACTAACGAAAATGAATTCCGATACGGGAATAAAAATCTGGGGACAAGAGGCTGTTATTCATCGTCTCTTCAAGTCCCTGCTCGGGCGCCATTTCTGTTATGAACTAGTGGACAGGGTGGAAAAAGGAAACGATTGAGGGTCGTCTAGAAGGGCCGGTTAAGTCTTGTCCTACGACTGCCGCGTGTGCACTGGCTCGTTCCCGGAGCTTCAGCCTGAGGCAGGGTATTAAACAGCTGCAGGACACAGACACCTTCTCCCTAATCCCTAGCCCTAACAAGAAAAAATATAATATTGCACACGACTCAAAAAAACACCCATCGACTTACCCATTGACATCCATACTTACTCCTTCAGAGCTTCGACGCCCATCACCTTGCAGCACGTGTAGATGTTTTGGCTGCTCTAGATCCACCCATCCATGGCCTTTAAGGTGGTTAAAAAGGCCCCAATAAACCCACTCTCACTATCCTTAATCAGACCAAACTAATAGATTTATGTACTCATGTTAACAATATTTTTATTACAATTCAAAGCATGATTCATCTTAACATTAGAAGTAAAGATAAGGAGTCAACGCTATCTTATAAGTTGTACAAACTACCAATTCCAAAGTTAGAAAAAAAAAATTACATTGCTTAACTTCTAACAACTTTTGTTTGGGGGTACTTAAATGCAAATCCCTAACCTACCTCAACAGCTGATCTGTATATGTATGGTCATTGAACTATCTTTTTCAAGAGAATGGAAAATCATATGTACAGGTTACATATTCATTCACATACATATGCTTGCGGAGGGCGAAAAAAATAAAAAAAAACTGATATGTATGTAGCTGGGATTGATGTATTTGTCATCAAAAGAAAATAGGTGGAAAAAGAGAAAAAAAAAACCACTTGTTGATCACTAACTTTGGCAATCGCAACTAGAGAAAGAAACTCATCCATATGTACATATGTATGTATATATATATGCATATACAGGTTCTCACTCAAATCATTCCGGTCACATGAGAGTATTAGCTAAAATAACCAAAGCTAGGCACACTATGGTCAGGTGTGTAACCACACGTAAATGTATGCATAAATATGTACGTAAATCAAAGGGACTTAATATTTTATTTGTTTACAAAAGAAAACATAATAACCATGTTACTTACATGTGGAGCATTTCGACGTAGCGTTGAGGCCTCCTCGCTGTGACGTAGTGCTGAAAATGAATGCGTTATCTCGCCTAACTCCCTAATAATTACTGCTTCGAGCAACTAGTTATTACCCTCTTTTAAATCAAATAGTAGTTCTTTTATGTATTTCTTCCTTATATGACGAAATTTCGCAACATAACGAAGAGACTAAAAAGAAACAATATTTATCCTAGGGAAAAATCGAGTAGTTTCGTCGCCATTTTTATTTACGCCACTGGAACTACTTATTTGAGTGAGCGCCGAGTGAGAGAAAAACTCGAAGCGCTAAACAAAACAAAGTTTAAAACAAAAATATTTGTATGAGAAAGAAGCAAAAAAAAACTTCGATTTCTCATTTGATATTAAATATGTATGTACATGGGTATGTAACCTATAAGAAAAAACCAACAAAAACAATAAAGATATGGTGTGAGGAAGGTTAGTGATTACACTTGTTCTTGATGGACAAAATCTGAAGCATCGCTCGGAAAGAAAAATGGTCCATTATCCATGCGAACTTACATGCGTATTTTTATATGTTACAATGAATTACAATGTTCCGTGATGAAAAAGTCTTTAAAAAGTCTAAATATAGACTTTGATATTTGTATGAAACCTTTTCGAGCAAACTTAAACTTAAAATGTATTTTATTAAACTCAAATGGGTAAGACTTAAACAACGCCGTATTAAAGTCTTTGAAAATTCGAAATGTAAGCTTGGAATTTGTTTTCGAAATCGCGTTCTAAATTTAAGGCAACGTTTTTGGAATTGCAACTAAAATTTATAAAATCGCATACATATACCCTCACAAAACTAGGTACAGCAATTTTTAAATTCGCCACTTTGTTCACGTATTCTCGGGACGCTCACGCAAGACATTGCAAAGTTCAAATGGCTATAGCAAAAGATGCGACTTGAGAATGCGGCTGGCTTTTGAATTTTCATTACACGGGTCCTTATCTTTGAACCAAAGTTGAGGTTATCCCATCAACAGACAATGCATTGGGATTTTAGGTATGCAACGAGAACATCAATGTAGCTCGGAAGATTCTATTAAAAGAAACAAAAGTTTTCATGCCCAAAATCCATTATTTAGCACCATCCTTTGATTAGAAGATAATTTGACGTCAGCGAAACTACACAGCTGGGATACGGCTCCTGGTGGTCCAGCGGCGATAGGTGGCCTCGTGGCATGCACCTTGGATGGGTCTCTTGATATTTGCAAGTCGGCTTCAGCGTGGGATCAGTGGAGATGATTTTAGGCAGCGAAACAGATTGTAGATTACGCGTAGGTATACTTTTTACCCTTTACTTGCGGTCTTAAATAAACTTTGCGCACGCGGGCAGATAGAATTAATTAGAAAGCATACTTGTGTTTGCATATGTATATATAAAAAAAAAACAAATTCGCCTAATCTCCACTGATCTTACCTCCTCGATATCCCGTTCAGAAAGAAGGACTCAAAAATATGTTTCCTTCCGGAAGTCTAGCTATGCTCATTTCTGACAGCTAGCAGTCAGTCGTTTTTGAAGTGGTAACAAATGATATAAAGGAAGTGTTCTGATCGTGGTGTGGTGAGTAACTTTCTTGCACCGGAATGTATACACCGGAAGTGAAAAGTACTCAAACACGTACCCGATATGATTTTTGATATAAAATTATATTAAATGGAGGAATTGTGACTTTTCCAGGTACACCAGTCACTAGTGGCATTGAAGTGCAGAGAAACACTCAACAAACTAGCTGAAAATTGAAACCTAAGCATAATATGGGTTCCTGGCCACTGTGACATCTCAGGAAACTGCGCTGCGAATAAGCTAGCTAGGGAAGGCACCAACTTGCAAACAACAACCTCCGCTGGTTAGGCCAGCCCTCCTCTAAACACTTGCAAATACCACCTGCGATCTCTTTTCACGGATCAGGCAAACGCCAGATGGGCGAGGGAACCTACATGTAGTATATCCAAGCAAATCTGGCCAAAGCTGGATGAAAAGAGATCGCGATCGGGGATATTGTTAAACCGTATCTCTATAAGCCCTATGCCTTCTTACAGGTCACTGTCTCATGGGCACTGTCTTACAGGTCACTGTCTCATGGGCACTCACGGTGCCTATATGGGCCTGCAGACAAATGACTTCTGCCGCAGCTGTAGGGACGAGGAGGAGATAGAAAGCATTGAGCACTATCTGTGCCACTGCCCCGCACTGTCTAAAACCAGGTACCAATGCCTCCACAGACACTCTTTTGGGTGGCTTGCGGAGATTGAATCTATAAACCCAAACGATATCCTGCGTTTCATTAGGCAATCGCGCTGGTTTAGCCTCGCTGGGGTCTAAACTCTCCTCTTCTTCGAAAGTAGGGTAATAGGAAATAGGGGCCCCCGCGTGGTAGCACAACGGCCTACGTGAGTCTCCGCTCATACAGCGGAGGCAGCCACTCTAACCTAACCTAACCTACGTCTATATCGATGATATAGTCGTCTTAAGCAACTCTGAAGAAGAGCACGCTCTCCACTTACAGCAAATTTTTAAAACTCTAGAAGACTCTAACATGAAGATCCAACTCGATAAATGCCATTTTTCAAGGACTCTGTAGAGTTCCTAGGATTAATTATTTCCTCAAGAGGAATTACAAACAACCCCCCAAAGGTTGAAGCAATATCAAAAATACCTTACACAAAAACCATTAAGCAACTTCGCTCATTCTTACGCCATTCCGGCTACTACCGCCGCTTCATTAAAGATTACGCCATGTTGGCTAAGCCCCTAACGATACTCTTAAGAGGGGAAGAAGGGCGTATATCCAAAAAAAAATCAGCTAAAATAAATATCGAACTAAATGAAGAAGGAAAAGATGCTTTCAATAAAATAAAAAAATCCCTTATGTCTGACGATGTTATACTCGCATACCCCGACTTCAGCAAAGATTTCCATTTAAAAACCTATGCCTCTAATTATGCGATTGGTGCAGTCCTTTCTCAGGATAAAAAAACCCATCGTATTCATTTCAAGAACACTCAACAAAACAGAAGAAGCCTATGCCACAAACGAGAAAGAGTTTTTAGCTATAATATGGGCCCTAAACAATTTCAAGAACTATCTTTACGGCTCAGCAAAAGTAAAAATATTTACAGGTCATCAACCCCTTACTCAGGCTCTTAGCAATAAAAACAACAACTCTAAAATGAAGCGCTGGAAATCCATTTCAAAGGGAATATAATCATAAACTCCACTTCAAACCTGGCACAACTAACGTTGTAGCTGACGCCCTTTCAAGAATGCCACCTGAACCAATTAATTCCTTATCGTCAACTCAACATAGTGACGAGAGTTCATCGGATAATTTAATTCCTCATGTCGAAATCCCAATAAATGTGTTCAAAAATCAGCTATTTCTGAAAGTAGCTGAAACTTCAACGTACCAATTTAAAATAGTATTTCCCACATACCACAGGCATATTTTAGAGGAACCCGACTATAGCCCAGAATTTTTTATAGACCGCCTTAAAAGATACCTCAACCCCTCCGTAGTTAACTGTATTAAGACAGAAGAACGAATTATTGGAAAAATTTAGGAAATATACCCAATCCATTTTAGCAACTATAAGATCAGGTTTACACAACTTCAGATCCAGGACGTGACAGACGAACAAGAACAGGAAGAAATCATAATCAAAACTCACAAAAGAGCTCACAGAAATTGTCGAGAAAACAAAATTCAAATTCTCGAAAATTTCTACTTCCCCTCTATGACTACAAAAATTAAAAGAATAATTCAACAATGTTCAACCTGTAAAGAAAATGAATATGATAGACATCCCAGTAAGCCAAATTGGGAGAAACTTCCATACCTCAATTTCCGGAACAAATTTTGCACATCGACATTTACATGATCGACCGAAACATAGTCCTGACAGCAATAGACAAATTTTAGAAATGCATTCAAATCAAAATACTTAAATCCAGAGCACTAGAACACGTTAAGGAACCTCTCCGTGAAATACTTTTTCAATTTGGCGTACCCGAATATGTCATAATAGATAACGAAACATCCCTGAACTCAGCTTCTATAAGATTTTAATGGAGGACACTTTAAACATACAAGTTTTCAAAACACCGCCTTATACCAGTTCCGTTAACGGTCAAGTGGAACGATTCCACTCGAACCTCACAGAAATAATGCGTTGCTTAAAAGCAGAATGCACCTTCACTTCACTCGCCGAACTTCTCGACAACTCTGTCTAAAACTAAAGAAACTAATAGAGGTGTTTTTCGGGAGAAGAGTCTCCACTGACCCAAGCCAATTTGAAAGAGCGAGGGAAGAAAACATCTCCGAGTTAAGAAATAAACAGCTTAAAGATCTTTCTTATCATAACAAAACCCGGCATCCCATAAAGATTTATCACCCAGGAGAAACCGTATTTGTGAAAATCAATAAAAGGTTAGGTACGAAAAATTCCCCCAAGTTTAGAAAAGAAGTAGTAAAGGAAGACAGAAACTCAACCATTTTAACAGAAACAGGAAAAGTAGTCCATAAAAGCAATATTAGAACCCTTTCATTTTCAGAGTCCTGTTAATTTACTGTGCCACTGCTACAGTAGACATTTACGACTATACGAACTCGCAACTAGTGACGATTAATGACGGACTAGTAAAAATACAGAACGGTGCCTTTAGGCTCATACATATAATTGACCTCAACAAGTACGAAAAATTTTTGACAGACATGTACAAATCTATTTCATCGGACATACCTAAGGATAATATCCTGTATCCCACCTTAATACACTAGCTAACCCAATCCCTCCAGATATTAGACACGATCAAACCAATTGAAAACAAACAAAAGAGATCTATAAACATTTTAGGGATGGCATGGAAACGCAAACAAGTAATTATAAATGAACTTTTCAATGAAAAAATTAATAATATTACAAATATAGTAAATAATAATCTTTAATAACATAAGGAAAGATATTTATGTAGAAAACGAAACAATAACCAACTTGCAAAATAGAATAAGATTAATTACCGAAGAATTGACGAATAGTAAATACGCCATACAGGGGGCGAAAAAAGACATATTGAATACACTATTGTTAAATAAAATTGAAACTGAAATTGCTATGGAAAAACCCGAAGATGAGAAAATACCGTTTAAAAAGGCGGAAGAGGCACTTGAGATTGCCAATATAAATGTCATTAGTCAAAATATGACGATTTTTTACTTGGTAAAAATACCACTAGTTATTAAAGAAAATTTTCAAAAAATTATTTTAAGACCTGTTGTAAAGCAGACAACACTATAATTGATATAGAATTTGAAAAAATATTAAGAGGAAAAAAAGAAATTTACGGAGTAAAAAAAACTTTGCGAAAGCTATAAGAAAATATAAATCTGTAGACAGAATCATTTAGCTGACATAAGTAATAAAACTTGTATGCCTAGGATAATAAGTAGTCTTAATTCAACTTGCACTAAAAGCAACGGCCACCACATTCCCCAAATCGAAGAAATAAAATCCGATATATTACTCCTTAATGGCTTTAAAAGACAGATATTCACAGATGGCGAGCTTAAGAATATATCAGGAACACAACTTATAAACATTCATAATTCAACGCTGAAAATAAATAGTCAAACGTACATTAACTATGACATAGTACAATTTCCCGCTATCCCAGTCCTGCAACCTGTACCAATCGAAAAGAATCGAATTGAGTTACTTTCCCTCAAGGCTCTGAAAGAGTTACACATAGAGAATATACACAGAATAAATCTTCTTATAGTTGCTACTATATCCAACAGCTCACTTTCACTTGAAGAAGTTGTGACTACTTTAATCATCATAATAATTGTTTGCAAAGCTTCAATCACAACAGACTGCCAATGATTTCGCAACTCGACTCTCACACCTGCTCTCTGAGGGCACAACTCATCCTGAAGGAATACAGGAGCAGTGGGAGCATATCTCCAAAGCACTTCAAACTGCCGCCGAGGAAAAAATTGGTTACCGGCGGCCACGAAAAACCACTGGTATGATGAAGAATGCCGCGTTGCAACCGAAAGAAAAGACGCTGCCTACAGGGCTACGTTAAAAGCGAGCGCGACAAGAGGAGTGTGTGAACGCTATCGTGAGTTGAAAAGGGAAGCGAGACGCCTTTTCAGGAAGAAAAAAGCAGAAGCAGAAAGGCGTGAGTGCGAGGAGCTTGAGCTGCTAGCCACCAGGAATAACGCCCGAAAATTCTACCAAAAAATACGGCGACAGACGGAAGGTTTCAAGACCGGGGCAAACTCCTGTAGGAATGAAAACGGCGACCTTGTAATTGATGTCCAGAGAGTGCTTAGATTATATGGAGGGAACACTTCTCTGCTCTCCTAAATGGAGGCAGCAATTCACCGCGCAGAGATGAAGAACCCGATCCCGCAATCGACGATGATGGAATATATGTCCCCCCGCCCGATTATGACGAAGTTAGAATAGCAATAACCAGATTGAAAAACAACAAGGCCGTGGGCGCTGATGGATTGCCTGCGGAGATATTCAAGTTCGGCGGCGAGGAGTTGGTAAGGCGCATGCAGCAGCTTCTTAGCAAAATATGGGCGGACGAAAGCATGCCCGACGGTTGGAATCTAAGTGTTCTTTGCCCAGTCCACAAGAAGGGGGATACTGCAAAATGCACCAACTATCGTGGAATCAGCCTTCTTAATATCGCATATAAGGTCCTTTCAAGTGTATTGTGTGAAAGATTGAAGCCCACCGTGAACCGGCTGATTGGACCTTATCAGTGCGGCTTCAGACCTGGTAAATCTACCATCGACCAGATTTTCACAATGCGCCAAATCTTGGAAAAAACCCGTGAAAAGAGAATCGACACACATCACCTCTTCGTCGACTTTAAAGCCGCCTTCGACAGCATGAAAAGGAGCTGCCTATATGCCGCTATGTCTGAATTTGGTTTCCCCGCAAAACTTATACGGCTGTGCAAAATGACGTTGAGCAACACCATCAGCTCAGTCAGAATTGGGAAGGACCTCTCCGAGCCGTTTGAAACTAAACGAGGTTTCTTTAATTTGATGCTGGAGAAAATTATACTAGCTGCAGAACTTAACCGCACTGGAACAATATACTATAAAAGCGTGCAATTACTGGCATATGCTGATGACATTGATATCATCGGTCTATACACCCGCGCTGTTAGTTCTGCTTACTCCAAGCTGGAAAAAGAAGCGGTAAAGATGGGTTTGATGGTGAATGAGGACAAAACGAAGTACCTGCTGTCATCGAGCAAAGAGTCAGCGCATATGCGCCTTGGCAACCACGCTACTGTTGGCAGCCATAATTTCGAAATAGTAAAAGACTTCGTTTATTTGGGAACCAGCATCAACACTAGCAACAGCATCAGCACTGAAATCCAGCGAAGAATCAATCTTGCCAATAAATGCTACTTTGGACTAGGTAGGCAATTGAAAAGTAAAGTCCTCTCTCGGCGAACGAAAATCATACTCTACAAGTCACTTATCGTACCCGTCCTGCTATATGGGGCAGAAGCATGGACCATGACAACAGCAGATGAAGCGGCTTTGGGAGTGTTCGAGAGAAAAGTTCTTCGAAAGATTTATGGACCTCTACGCGTTGGCGATGGCGAGTACCGAAGAAGATTTAATGATGAGCTGTACGAGCTATACGCAGACATCAACATAGTCCAGCGAATTAAAACGCAGCGGCTGCGCTGGCTAGGCCATGTTATGCGAATGAAAGATGATGCTCCGGCCAAGAAAGTGTTTCTATCGGAACCCGCCTATGGAAGCAGAGGTAGAGGGCGGCCCGCACTCCGTTGGAAGGACCAGGTGGAAAACGATTTAAACTCCCTTGGTGTGACCAATTGGCGCCGGTTGGCGGAGCGAAGGAGCGACTGGCGCGCCTTGTTGGACGGCCATAACCGTTTAGACGGTTAAGCGCCAATTAAGTAAGTAAGTAAGTAATTGTTTGCAAATTCTGGAAGAAGTCCAAAAACAAGATAGTAATTTCATCAAATCTTGACATTAACCAGATACCTGCACCAAGCATCACTCTAGGTGAGATCAAAAATATTTCAAACGAGCAGCCCACATACATAAATTTTAATAACTTACCGTACTTTTGACAACGCTTGGGACGAACGTTTTTAAGAGGGGAAGTGTTAACATGGCATATGTTAACAATCGCTACAACAATAAATGATTAATAAGCAATAATAAACACAGGTAAACCGGATATGCAACTCTTGTTGCACAATATTTCACACAAAAGCTCAAGATGCAATGTCAGCAAAATGAGTTTAAATTTATGTAGAGCGGAAGTTCAATACTTTCCCACAAAATTGCCAGGCGCGACGTCAGCAAATTAAAGCTCCAATTCATTTAGACAGGAAGCCCAACACGCGCAACTAAAGTTGGCTAATTCGCGGAATAAAAGAAAACGCAGCAGCGACGCCAGCGGAGTCGGCCAATTAATTAAGTTTAGTTATAAGTTAATAATTTTTGTAAAGTTAGTTCTACTTTTGATGTGACTCAATAAAGGTCGTAAAGAACCTAAAAATATATTTTTTTGGAATTCTTAATAAAAGAATCCTTAACTTATATATATTTAAAGCTATATATATATACGTATGTAAAAATATGTTGAGATTTGTTCGAGTGTGCGCAATGTAGATATGTATAACTATAACGGGGCGCTTGGAAAAAGATATTGCGATTTGTTTTAAGTGCGCGAGTAAAAAAAAGGGAGAGCATTGGTTTTTACATATTGTGAGCACTGAGAAAATATCTTGTGTGCATTGGTCTAAAATATATATGCAAAGATATAATGGGGCGCTTGGATAAGATATTGTGCTTTGTTTTACGTGAGTGAGTAAATAATGTATTGAGCTGTACATATGTATATTGTGAGCACTGAGAAAAATATGTTGTGTGCATCGGTCTAAAATGTATAAGCAAAACTATAAGGGGGCGCTTGGAAAACGATATTGCGATTTGTTTTACGTGTTTATATTGTGCGCATCGGTTTGAAATATATATGCAAAGCTATGACGGGGCACTTGGATAAAGAGATTGCGATTTGTTTTAAGTGCGCGAGTAAAAATAAAAAAAAAAAAGCAATTGGTCTTTACGAATATATTTCGCATCAGTTAAAATATATGTATAACAAAAATGAGGTACTTTTAAAGCCATGTCGTGGTTGTTTTGCGTGCGCGAGTAGCTGGTGCATTGGGATACATATAAACGGGGCGAGTAGTTAGTTATTGAAGTATACATATGTGGTGCGAGCAGAACAAAACATATATATATATATACTAGCCTTTACCCGCGGCCCCGTCCGCAAGGAGAAAATAAAATATATGTGATATTCAAGTTAGCCTGCTTATCAAGTTATCTGTTTAAAAAATTTGTTCTGTCTAATGCATTTTATTTGTAATTGAGAAAAAAAAGAACTAAATGAGCTGATAACCTGATAGGATCCCCAAATGATCCCAAAATTATCCAGAAAAATCCACGAAATTACCCCGACGCTATCGCGGACGGATCCCGAAAGCCATCAAGAAATGCCGCGGAAGGGTCTCCAAAAGTTTCCGGAATAGTCCCAAAAAACCCGAAATGACAACGACGCGATTCTGGACTTATCCAGAATCACAAAGAAATGATGCCTGAAGGGTACTAAAATGATCCCGAAATAGTCCTCCAAAAGTTCCGAAATGACCCTGACGGGCTCCCGGACGGTTCTCAACAACCATCCAGAAAATATCCAGGAAGAGTCCCTAAATTATTCCGCCATAGTCCAGAAAAACTACCGAAATTACCCCGAGGAGATCAACGGCGGATCGCGAAAACCGTACAGAAATGATTCCGGAAGGGTCCCAAAATGATCCCGTATTAGGCCCGAAAAAGTCCTGAAACGACCCGGACGGATCCCGAAAACTATCCAGAAATGATGTCGGAAAGGTCCTCAACTGATCCCCTAATAGTCCCGAAATGACCCTGGCGGGATCTCGAACGGATTCCTAAATAACCCTGAGGGATCCCGGACAGATTTCGAAATCCATCCAGAAATGATCCTGAAAGGGCCCCAAAATGATCCCGAAATAGTATCGTAAAAGCCCAGGAATTACCCCGACAGGATCCCGGGCTGATCCCAAAAATTATCCAGAAATGATGCCGGAAAGGTCCTCAAATGATCCCCTAGTAGTCCCGAAATAACCGAAAACCATCCAGAAATTATGCAGGAAGGGACCCCAAATGATTCCGAAAACCATACAGAAATGATGCCCGAAAATACCCCAAATTATCCAGAAATAGTTCCGAAAAAGTCCCGAAATGACCCCAAGGGATCCCGGACGGTTCCCTAAAACCATCCAAAAGGGTCCTCAATTGATCCGACACCAGTCGATAAAAAGACCCGAAATAATCCAAACGGGATCCCGGAAGGATCCTGAAAACCAAATAGAAATGATGCCGGAAGGTACCCCAAATGATCCCGAAATAGTCCCGAAATGACCCTGGCAGGATCCCGTACGAATCCCGAAAACCATCCAGAAATGATGCCGAAAGACTCCCCTAATTATCCCGTATTAGTCCCGAAAAAGTCCCGAAATGACCCTGACAGGATTCATGACGGATCCCGAAAACCATCCAGAAATTATGCCGGAAGGGACCCCAAATGATCCCGAAAAAGTCACGAAATTACCGCGTCGGGATCTCGAAAACTATACAGAAATGATGCCGGAAAGGTCCCCAAATGATCCCCTAATAGTCCCGAAATTTCCCTGAGGGGATCCCGAAAATCATCCAGAAATGAAGCCAAAAAGGTCCTCAAATGTTCCCGTATTAGTCGCGAAGAAGTCCCGAAATGACCCCAACGGGATCCCGGACGGAGTCCTAAAACCATTTAGAAATGATGCCGGAAGGTACCTCAAATGATCCCGTATTAGTCGGAAGGCACCCCAAAGGATCCCGACATAGTCCCGAAATGACCCTGACGGGATCACGGACGGATCCTGAAAACCATCTAGAAATGGTGCCGGAAGGTACCTCAAATGATCCCGAAATACTCCCGAAATTACGCCGACGGGATCCCGAAAACCATCTAGAAATAATGCCGGAAGGTACCCCAAATGATCCCGAAATAGTCTCGAAATGATCCCGACGGGATCCCGGACGGATCCCGAAAACTATCTAGAAATGATGCCGGAAGGTACCCTAAATGATCCCGGATTTAGTCCCGAAATTACCCTGACAGAATCCCGGACGGAACCCGAAAACCATCCAGAAATGATGCCGAAAGGGCCCCCAAATGATCCCGTATTAGTCGAAAAAAGTTCAGAAATGACCCCGACGGGATCCCGGATGGATCCCGAAAATCATCTAGAAATGATGCCGGAAGGTACCTCAAATGATCCCGTATTAGTCGAGAAAAAGTCCCGAAATGACTCGACGGAATCCCGGACGGATCCCGAAAACCATCCAGATATGATGTCGAAAGGGTCCCTAAATGATCCCGGATTAGTCGAGAAAAAGTCTCAAAATGACCCTGATGCGATCCCGGACGGATCCCGAAAACCATCCAGAAATGATGCCGAAAGGGTCCCCAAATGATCCCGTATTAGTCGAGAAAAAGTCCCGAAATGACCAAGACGGGATCCCGAACGGAAAGGGACTCCAATTGATCCCGAAAAAGTCACGAAATTACCGCGACGGGATCTCGAAAACTATGCAGAAATGATGCCAGAAAGGTCCCCAAATGATCCTCTAATAGTCCCGAAATTGCCATGAGGGGATCCCGAAAACCATCGAGAAATGAAGCCGAAAAGGTCCCCAAATGTTCCTGTATTAGTCGCGAAGAAGTCCCGAAATGACCCTGACGGGATCCCGGACGTAACCCGAAAACCATCCACAAATGATGCCGAAAGGGTCCCCAAATGATCCCGTATTAGTCGAGAAAAAGTCCCGAAATGACCAAGACGGGATCCCGGACGGATCCCGAAACCATCTAGCAATGATGCCGGAAGGTACCCCAAATGATCCCGTATTAGTCGAGAAAAAGTCCCGAAATTACCCCGACGGGATCCCGGACGGATCCAGAAAACCATCTAGAAATGATCACGGAAGGTACCCCAAATGATCCCGAAATAGTCCCGAAATGACCCTGACCGGATCCCGGACGGAACCCGAAAATCATCCGGAAATGATGCCGAAAGGGTCCCCAAATGATCCCATAATAGTCGGGAAAAAGTCCCGAAATGACCCCGACGGGATCCCGGAAGGATCCCGAAAACCATCTAGAAATAATGCCCGAAGGCACCCCAAATGATCCCAAAATGATCCCGAAATAGTCCCGAAAAGGTCGGCGGGATCGCGGACGGATCCCGAAAACCATCCAGAAACGATCCTGGAAGAGTCTCGATATGACCCTACCGGGATTACAAATAGGGTGAAGATAATTATAAAACCATGTTAATAAGGCAGCAGGAGCGTTGGAGCGAATGAAGAGTTACAAAGAAACATACAGGTAAAGCTAACAAAAGCGTGCTAATAAAAACAATTGATAGTGGGCAGATGGTGGGAGGAGGAGAGTACCACTGATCGTTTTTCCAAACTTGTTTAGATCTCGATCTGTATGAGCCAGATACCAAAAATTATTGATTTAGGAGAAAATTTACATTGAGTTATAACAATTTATAGATTTTGCACCAGAGGCTGAGAGGAGGGGAGGCGGCTGTATCACTGCTCACTTTGTAAGCCCTCGACTTATTTCACCCATTGAGTTTGTAATATTGGTGAAGGTCAGTATACGTAAAGTTATAATGTGTAGAAATTGTTAAAAAGTAATTATTCGAAGGGGTCGTGGGACCCCCTCCCCCCCTTTCTGTTCGAAGAAAATTTCGCCAGTGACTATTATCACTGTTCCAAATTTCATCAACATCCGTGTAGCCGTTCTGGCGTGATTCACAAAGACGAAAAAATACAATAATTAAATTATAACTGTTCCTAGGGGGCGGGGACTTCCCCCCTTTTCAAAAAAATATAGCTAGTAGATCCTTCTAGACTATTGGCTATATGTATGCCAAATTTAATCCAAATCCGTCCAGCCGTTCTTGCGTGATTGAGTCACAAAGCCAAACGTCTGGACAAACATCCAAACATCTAAACATCCAAACTTTCCCATTTATAATATATATAGATATAGATATAAATATTAGATTAGATTAGATGTATGTATAGCGGGGCATCTGTGAAAACATGTTTCGATTTGTCTGAGTACCTAGATATTACGCATTATGTAAATTTATGCAACAGTGAGCAGCTATACATATATGGGGATGGCAAATGGGCAAGTGTGTGCACATACATATAGAAGATTTTGTAATGATGCATTGTACAGTAATATTTAATATAAACGAGAATGGGAAGAATTATATGGAAAATTAATGGCAGTTTGGGGCACAGTGAAAAAGGTGGTGCCATGATAAAGAATATGTACTAGAAGTGGGCTTGTTTCTATCGCTAGTGAATAAAAACCCTGGTGTGGGCGCAGATGTTGGCAATTGTGTGTTTGATTGTGGGCCAGTTATGAGGGGCACGGACTAGATGGGCCAGAGATTAAACGTACATGAAAGCCAAAATATACATAGTGGGCACAGATGTGGGCATCACATGTTTGATTGGGTGCTAGTTGTGAGGGGCACGGATTAAGTGGACCAGAAATCAAACGCACATGCGAGCAAAAAATATACAAAATGGTTCCAGAATTTGGAGCATTACAATTACATTTTTTGATTGGTGCTGGTTATGTGGGGCACGGTTTATGTGGGCCAGACATTCAAAAAATTTTATTGGTGCTAGTTATGTGGCGCACGGTTTATGTGAGACAGACATTCAAAAAATTTGATTAGTGCTAGTTATGTGGGCCAGACATTTAAAAGTATATGAAAAAAAACATACATGCTGGTGGGAGAAATATAATTAAAGCTTCCATATTGAGTTGTGGCGAGCTTGTTTATAGAATTTGATTGAGGCAAAGTAGAAAGAGCTAGAAGGCGAAAGCTGTGGGCATATGTTTAATAATCACTAACGTTTATATAAATTCTTTGTTTGTGTGGATTATTTCATTGCAGAAATGGCATCGCAGAAAAAACTGAAATCACATGCAGCCATGACCCAACGGGAGCTAGATTTTTGTAGGAGCGATGGTTTTGAACAAGGATCAGGGGCGAGATTAAAGTAAGGTTAACCTCGATAAAGTTAGCTTGGCAATCGTACAATGAAGAGTACGCAGCGGTGATTGAAGATGTGAGCGAAGAGGAGCTAGGCCAGTTTTGTGAGCAGAATCTAGCTGCAGTCGAGCCAGTCAATTTTGAGGCGCATCCAAAAATGCAGAGCTAATTAGAGAAAGAGAAACCAATTGAGGGGCCAGATAACAATAAGCAACCGATTAATGTGCAGGTGCAAATGCCGGTCCAACAGAATAATCTAAAAAATACCTGGGGCGAGTTCGATGGCACGGTTACTAAATGGACAGGCTTTTTTTTTTACATAGCAACGATAAAATAGATCCATCATTCAAGTTTCTATATATGACGAATTTTCTTCTGGGGCGTGCAAAGTGGACTTTTGGGCAATAGCAATTCTCGGCTAACAATTATATGCAAGCGTGGCGAAGACTAAATCAAATGTATGATCAAAGCTACCTAATTGGGCGAGAGCATTTGAGGAATTTTATTCGGCTGCCGGCATTGAAAGGCCCGGTGCCAGAAAACGATTTAAGGTGCATGTCAAATGTGACGCATGAGGTGCGACGTCAGCTACAGGCGCAAGGGCTCCCGGTGGAACACTGGGATTTTTTCATGATGCACATACTACACGAGCGCTTAGACACTGAAACAGCCAAACAATGGGAGCTAGCAAGGAAATCCAATACTCCGAAGTCAGATGACATGCTATCCTTTTTGGATAGGCAAACACTGGCTCTAGCAAAGAATCGGCAGTTGTCATACCGGGGCGTAATCCAAAGCAACAGAGTGGAGCAGGGCGAGCTGGGCCTAGAGCAGAACAGCAAGCTGGGGCTAGACCAGAGCCGTCATCATCAGGGGCAAGAACAGGGGCGCCATCATTAGGTGCAAGAGCCATGTCAATGGTTTGTGATGCATGTGGCGAAAACCATATGCTATTTCGTTGTCCAGAATTCATGGCACTAAGCCTGAGGGCCAGAAAAGAGTTCATTGGGAAAAGAAAATTTTGCCCAAACTGTTTTAAGAAGGGGCATGGAGCTGAAAACTGCTACCAGGCGGAATGTTGGAAGTATCCTGGTAGGCCAAAGCATAATAGTGTACTATGCCCGAATCGGGAACCGAAGAAACAGGTAAATACTGTGCAGGTGCAAACCCAGCACAACAATTTGAGACCAAAGAGAAAATTGGATTGAAAATTAAAGCGGGCCAGGAGACATTACGACTGCATGGTGAGGGAGATAGAACGAGCAGTATTTACCCCGAGATTCTAATTCATTTGGACTGCTTTCTTCCATGTGGCCTAGGGACAGATATTCTTCGAGTACCTGGTCGTACTGCTGCTTGAGATCGGCTTTTTTTGAGAGGGTACGTTCCATACCATGGAACTGTCGTAGGGCTGCAGTACGGGTTTTTCCTAGGTCGATATCGTTCGGGAAAGCCGGTTTAAAGGAGAGCCGAACCATATATCGACCGTCACCCATGCGAGTGGTGGTGCTTTGATAAAAGACTTCGCACATTTTATCTTCTGGGGTTTCCACTCGCATTCTGCGTATTTCTTCAATTTCCCAGAATTGTCGTAGCTGTTCGTTCAGCTGGACATTCTTCACTTCCAACGTTTGAGAGGAGTGTGCTCCCACCTTTTCGGGGGTTTGGCCACTTATTATCCAGCCAAATATTGTGTTTTGTGCTAGAAGTGTGGGGGAGATTTTTTCGATGCCGTTTAGCATTATGTGTGGGATAAGATCACTAGCTAATACCAGATCGATTTGGGAGGGGTTCTGAGCATTCTGGTCTGCTGGCTTGAGGTGGGACCATTGACGCATATGGTCGTTGTTTAGCCTGAGTGTTGGGAGTTTCCTAGTGAGACGAGGTAGCATTATTTCTTGGGCCTTTATTTTCACCTTCTGGTCATTTGAGACTAGGGTCAGTGAGCACAAGTTTTTGGAGGTTTATACTACTCCGCCTCTCATGCCCGATATTTCAAATAGGGAGTGGGCATATGGAAGGCCTAGCTTGATCTGAACTTTTGAAGAGAAGAAGCTACGTTCTTACCCTTGATCAACTAAGGCTCTGAGCCTGAAGCAGTCCCCTCAGTTTTCCATCGACACTATCGCTGTGGGGAGGAGGATTCGGCTACCATTTTCTGCATGAAACGATTGGATGTGACAGCGTTTGAGGTGGAAAAAAGTTCTTCGTTGGGTTATGGGTTGGTAACGTCCTGATTAGTTGCTACTTGGGATGTTGTTCTTCGATAGCCATTGGTTTGGTGAGAGGCTGCGGTGTCATGAAGGGTGGCGTTGTGGCGACCTTGGCAGTAGAGGCATGTTCTTGTGCTGGTGCAATCTTTTAGGATGTGGGTTTGAGATAGACAACTTTCGCATCGAATTTTTTTCGCTCAGGGAATGTCAGCTTCTTGCAACGCATACAGCTTTGTAGCGTGTGGGAGGACTGCTTGCACATTCTGCAGGCGCAGATTTTATGATGCTCGGCTACATGAGTATTTGTGCGATTTTAGAAGTAGTTGTTTTTGTGCGGGGGGTTGCGGCTTTGGTTTTGGTTTTGACCCTGCCTGAACTGGGGGTCATTCTGACTTGGGGGGGAGGCCTTGAAAAATTTGTGGAGGGTGGATAATATCGGGGGTTTGGCTGGTCGCCATTTATCCACCCTTTCCACTATCTCGTAGCGAATAGTGAGAAATTGATTCATTTGAGGGAGGTCTCTTCGCGAGCTTAACGATTGTTCCCAAAGCGCAACAGTATTTTATGGGAGTTTTGAGGTTACCAGATATATTAATATGGGATCCCAACTCTCCGTCGAGACTTGTAGGGTGGCTAGAATCTGGGGCAGTTGTTGACAGAAGATTGCAATCACTGAATATATTCGCTGTTTTCAGTCTGAATGGCATTGAGTTTCATGAGGAATTTTATTAGGTTATCGAGCAAGACACTTTCATTTTCATATCGGGATTTCAAAGCTTCTCACGCCAGAGCAAAGTTGCCATCATTAAGTCGGAATTGTTTTACTATCCTTGGGTGTTGTACCTGAGGTGGTACAGTTTTTGGGCGCTCGATAGTTTTGGGTGATTGATATAGACCGCAGTGAACATGTCACGGAAGGATATCCGTTGATCATAACTCCCGTAAAAGATTTCGGCGTCACAGGAGGGTACTTTGAGGTGCATCCCGGAACTCTCTTGGGGAGTGGTGGTTGTAGCGGGGACGGGATTGCTTATTATCCTGAGCTGGAGTTGATCACCTATTCTTGCCTTCGTGTCCTCATACGCTATCAGGCAGGCTCGGTGTTTACCGAAAGCTGAGGACTTATAGCCGTCAGGAAGGTCGTTGTCATCTGACTCTACGACGGCGTCATATGTGCTCTGTACCCTTTCCCAGAATACATCGATACTTTTGTCTTTTAGTTTCAGAGATACCTCGGTATTATCCTGGATCTCGGTTGTGCCGAACCGAGCGCAGTAATCCGTAAAGAGATCCGTTTCGGATATAAATTTATTTTCGACCACGGTAGCCATTCTAAATAGGGACTTGCTTAATTTAACTTTGGCTACTTTGGTAATTTTGGGGATTGCTGAGTGTTTATTTATACGAGAACACCTCTGCACCGCTTTTATGTACATGTGTATATGGGGGTTGGAATATACATTAGACTGGGTTGGTCCCCATACAAAAAAAAAGTTGCTAATGTCCGCCCTTAAATTTAAAGATTATGTTGAGAGGATTTCGGAAAATTTTTTTAAATTTTTTTTTGATCTTTCGAAATACAGCCGAAAAGGTTTTTTTGTTGTAACTTGGTTATTTGAAGTCCGATTTTTAAAATTGATATGTCATTATTTTGGCCTTGAGGAGCTTCACATTTCCGTTTAATGTGCTTTTAAGCTATGAAGTCGTTTTCACATGATTAGGGCAGCTAACAAAATATTACCCCCTCTAATGTATAATTTTTTCCTTACCAAACGAAAGTATTTACAAATTCAAGAAAATGTTGCTTTGAAACCATATTACTAAAATAATAAGCAAAGAAGTTATAGCACTTTCAATATTTATTGCAACTGTTATTTTACCTGATTCTTATTATACTTTGACCTGAAACTCATGATTTTTTTTGGGAGGAAAAATTGCAGGGTTTGCATTGAAAAGTTAATAAAGATATGCCAAAGATCATGAATAGGGGAAGTGAAAGTAAATAAGTGAGTTGTTGTTGTTTTTTTCGCATTTATAATAATAATACTATGCGAAAAAATCAGCTTTTTTTCTGGGTATTGGACAAAACCCACTTTTTCGTAGAGATTGAGGCTTAAGTAAACAAAGTACTATCTCCGTTTTTCGAACTTAGCCTCCAAAAAATAGATATCTATTATTTACTTTGACTTCCCCTATTCATGATTTTTGGCATATCTTTATTAACTTTTCAATGCAAACCCTGCAATTTTTCCTCCAAAAATATCATGAGTTTCAGGTCTAAGTATAATAAGAATCAGGTAAAATAACAGTTGCAATAAATATTGAAAGTGCTATAACTTATTTGTTTATTATTTTAGTAATATGGTTTCAAAGCAACATTTTCTTGAATTTTTAAATACTTTCATTTAGCTGCCCTAATCATGTGAAAACGACTTCATAGCTTAAAAGGACATTAAACGGAAATGTGAAGCTTCTCAAGGCCAAAATAATGACATATCAATTTTAAAAATCGGACGTCAAATAACCAAGTTACAACGAAAAAACCTTTTCGGCTGTATTTCGAAGGATCAAAAAAAAATTAAAAAAAAAATTTTCCGAAACCTTCTCAACATAATCTTTATATTTAGGGGCGGACATTAGTAACTTTTTTTTCGACCCAATCTAATATACATATAGATATATATATAAAATTATTTTTGGCGGGAAAATGTAATTCTGGCGGGAGAGATATGTATTTGGCGGGAGCCACCAATATTTATTCGGGGGGATATACTTAATATATGTATGTATATGTATGTATATTATTAAAACCGCTGGTTTCTTCAATGGCGAAGAAGGACCATTAGTAACTTCGAGACTTAACCGGATGTATTGGATGCCGCTTGGTGAAGGTAGGGCTGATGTCTATTTGGATGCCTGATGGTGGCTTCGCTTTTGGATGGCGATTTGGATGGTGTTGCGTTGAATGTGTCCCCTAGGTTGTGAGCAAACTTCCTTCAGCTGGTTTTCTCTTGCAACTTACCAAGTATGACCGCTTATAGTTGTACGAATGCTTGATGTTCCTTGCACACAATCGATGCAAGCCAAGTACAGCACAGCAGGAGCGGCGTTGGGTTTGTGGAGTGAAACACGTTGCTTTGGCTTGCAGCAAATCAAAAACTGACTTTATTTAATATTTTCTTCTATTTATAACTTAAAGCTAAAAGGTATGTAATTTGTATGACTAAGTCAATGATTGGTATGAATCGACAAGGGTAATCTGAGTTCGCATATGCTGACCGTTAAGTAGGACGGTAGGTATCCAATATCGAAATACCGAAAGTGTATTGCACTGCAAATGAGTTGAGCAATCTGAGGTGGATGACTCAGGCGATATTCCCTTTTTGGGGGGAAAAAAAGAAAAGAAAAAAAAAAGGAATTTAAACAAACAAACAAACAAAATGTCATTCGCTTTATTATATCATTAAATTAATATATATATATAAATATATATATATATATATATATATATATATATATATATATATATATATATATATATATATATGTATTTTAGTATTTCTTATGCTTTTTCTAATTCAGTTGAACTGTTGTAAATGAACGAATTTGCATGCTTTAGGGTGGTTATAACCCAGGATTCGTTCATTTACCGCAATGCAACATTTTAAAAGGTAAATAATTAATATTTTTGTTAAGTTAAGATTGTTTTAAATGTGGAAAATTTATTGCAAAATTTAGAATCAGTTTAAAGTGAGCGGTTTTATTAAAAAAAAAAATAGTAATAATACTTTTAAAGATATGTAAATATGAAACCTAAACGCAAGTAATAGATATACAAAATTTTAATTTTGTTTTATAAATTTTATTTATTTTTTTTCATAGCATAATTACAATCCACTTATTTATTTAATCTTTACTATTCTATTTTTGTGAACAATCTTATTGGCTTTAGTAATTTCATCATAAATTGTAACATTTGGGCCATCTATTTCCTTTATTAATGGGCCTTGATATATATTTTCATGTTTATCTTTCGGTTCTTTTTCTACTAAAACTATCATTTATATTAATTTCTAAAGGTCTAGCTGTTTTATCGTGCAATTCTTTATTTCTAATTTTATGTTTATTAATTAAATTTATAGCAATTTTATGAGATTTTTGCATTCTAAATTTTAATTCTTTTACGTAATTTTTTACATTATATATCGGATCAATTTGTTCTCTTTGGAATTCATGTGGCAAAGTAGATTTTCTGCCAAATATTAGTTTAAAAGGTGCAAATTTATTGTCAAAAACCGAGCTAGTTGTAGTATTGTGTAAAAACGTGAAGTATTTTAATTATATATCCCAATCTGAATACGTTTCATTTAGATAAGCACGTAAGTATTCGTTAAAAACTCTATGATTTCTTTCAACAGTACCAACAGTTTCATGGTGGTAAGCTGTTGAGAAATCATGATTAATATTTAAAAGTTTTGTCAGCTCAGAGAATAATTCATTTTTGTACTCGGTGCCTAAATCTGATCTAATTGCTTTCATGGTTCCTTAAGTTAATATGAAACTTTCAAAAATAGAACATGCAATTGTTTTTGCCGATTTGTCTGGTACGGCTATCGTCACCAAATATTTTGATAAATCACAAATCATAGTAACAGCAAACTTGTTACCATATTTGGATTCTGGAAGTGGGCCTATTATATCGACAAATACTATGTCAAATGGTTTACAGGGTGTTGGAGTCAGGACAAGATTTTCCTTTGTTTTTGGCTTAACTTTATTTAAAAGGCATTTACTACACTTTTTTTTACAAATTTCGTTATATCACGCGTCATGTTTTTATACTCAGTTGAGCAGAGCTCACAGAGTATATAAACTTTGATTGGATAGCGGTTGGTTGTATAGGTATAAAGGAATCGAGATAGATATAGACTTCCATATATCAAAATCATCGAAATCATATCGAAAAAAAATTTGATTGAGCCATGTCCGTCCGTCCGTCCGTCTGTCCCTTAACACGATAACTTGAGTAAATTTTGAGGTATCTTGATGAAATTTGATATGTAGGTTCCTGGGTACTCATCTCAGATCGCAGTCGAAATCTGACTGTAACCACGCCCAGTTTTTCGATATCGAAAATTTCGAAAAACTAAAAAAGTGCGATAATTCATTACCAAAGTCGGATAAAGCGATGAAACTTGGTAGGTGGGTTGACCTTATGACGCAGAATAGAAAATTAGTAAAATTTTGGACAATGGGCGTGGCACCGCCCACTTTTAAAAGAAGGTAATTTCAAAGTTTTGCAAGCTGTAATTTGGCAGTTGTTGAAGATATCATGATGAAATTTGGCAGGAACGTTACCCCTATTACTATATGTATGCTTGATAAAAATTAGCAAAATCGGAGAACGATTATGCCAACTTAAAAACACATTTTTTTTAAGTCAAATTTAAACAAAAAATTTAATATCTTTACAGTATATAAGTAAATTATGTCAACATTCGACTCCAGTAATGATATGGTGCAATAAAATACAAAAATAAAAGAAACTTTCATAATGGGCGTGGATCCGCCCTTTTTCATTTAATTTGTTTAGGATACTTTTAATGCTATAAGTCGAAAAAACATTTATCAATCCTTGTAAAATTTGGTATGGGCTTAGATTCTAGAACGGTAACTGTTTTCTGTGAAAAAGGGCGAAATCGGTTGAAGGCATGCCCAGTTTTTATACACAGTCGACCGTCTGTCCTTCCGCTCGGCCGTTAACACGATAACTTGAGCCAAAATTTATATATCTTTACTAAACTCAGTTCACGTACTTATCTGAACTCATTTTGTATTGGTGTAAAAAATGGCCGAAATCCGACTATGACCACGTCCACTTTTTTGATATCGAAAGTTACGGAAAATGAAAAAGATGCCATAATTCTATACCGAATACGAAAATTGGATGAAACATGGTAATTGGATTGTTTTATTGACGCAAAATATAACTTAAAAAAAAAACTTTGCAAAATGGGTGTGACCTATAGAACTAAGGCCCACTCCCTTTTGAAATACTCATTAACACTTTTCATTTGATACCCATATCGTACAAACAAATTCTAGAGTCACCCTTGGTCCACCTTTATGGCGATATCTCGAAAAGGTGTCCACCTATAGAACTAAGGCCCAGTCCCTTTTAAAATACTCATTAACACTTTTCATTTGATACCCATATCGTACAAACAAATTCCAGAGTCAGCCCTGGTCCACCTTTATAGCGATATCCCTATATGGCGTCCATCCATAGAACTATGGCCTACTCCCTCTTAAAATACTCTTTAATGCCTTCCATTTGATACATATGTCATACAAACACATTCCAGGGTTACCCTAGGTTCATTTTCCTACATGGTGATTTTCCCTTATTTTGTCTCCATAGCTCTCAGCTGAGTATGTAATATTCGGTTACACCCGAACTTAGCCTTCCTTACTTTTTCCAGTAATATTTTATTCTTAATTATACTCAGTTGAGCAGAGCTCACAGAGTATATTAAGTTTGATTGGATAACGGTTGGTTGTACATATATAAAGGAATCGAGATAGATATAGACTTCCATATATCAAAATAATCAGGATCGAAAAAAAATTTGATTGAGCCATGTCGGTCCGTCCGTCCGTCCGTCTGTTAACACGATAACTTGAGTAAATTTTGAGGTATCTTGATGAAATTTGGTATGTAGGTTCCTCAGCACTCATCTCAGATCGCTATTTAAAATGAACGATATCGGACTATAACCACGCCCACTTTTTCGATATCGAAAATTTCGAAAAACCGAAAAAGAGCGATAATTCCTTACAAAAGACCGATAAAGCGACGAAACTTGGTAGATGAGTTGAACTTATGACGCAAAATAGAAAATGAGTAAAATTTTGGACAATGGGCGTGGCACCGCCCACTTTTAAAAGAAGGTAATTTAAAATTTTGCAAGCTGTAATTTGGCAGTCGTTGAAGATATCATGATGAAATTTGGCAGGAACGTTACTGTTATTACTATATGTACGCCTAATAAAAATTAGCAAAATCGGAGAAGGACCACGCCCACTTTTAAAACAAAATTTTTTTTAAAGTAAAATTTTAACAAAAAATTTAATATCTTTACAGTATATAAGTAAATTATGTCAAGATTCAACTCCAGTAATGATATGGTGCAACAAAATACAAAAATAAAAGAAAATTTAAAAATGGGCGTGGCTCCGCCCTTTTTCATTTAATTTGTCTAGGATACTTTTAACGCCATAAGTCGAACAAAAATTAACCAATCCTTTTGAAATTTGGTAGGGGCATAGATTTTATGGCGCTAACTGTTTTCTATGAAAATGGGCGAAATCGGTTGATGTCACGCCCAGTTTTTATACACAGTCGTCCGTCTGTCCTTCCGCATGGCCGTTAACACGATAACTTGAGCAAAAATCGATATATCTTTACTAAACTTAGTTCACGTACTTATCTGAACTCACTTTATCTTGGTATGAAAAATTAACGAAATCCGACTATGACCACGCCCACTTTTTCCATATCGAAATTACGAAAAATGAAAAAAATGCCATAATTCTATAACAAATACGAAAAAAGGGATGAAATATGGTAAGGTAATTGGATTGTTTTATTGACGCGAAATATAGCTTTAGAAAAAACTTTATAAAATGGTTGTGACACCTACCATATTAAGTAGAAAAAAATGAAAATGTTCTGCAGGGCGAAATAAAAAACCCTTAAAATCTTGGCAGGTATTACATATATAAATAAATTAGCGGTATCCAACAGATGATGTTCTGGGTCACCCTGGTCCACATTTTGGTCGATATCTGGAAAACGCCTTCACATATACAACTACCACCACTCCCTTTTAAAACTCTCATTAATACCTTTAATTTGATACCCATATCGTACAAACTCATTCTAGAGGCACCCCTGGTCCACCTTTATTGCGATATTTCGAAAAGGCGAACACCTATAGAACGAAGGCCCACTCCCTTTTAAAAATACTCATTAACACCTTTCATTAGATACCCATATCGTACAAACAAAGTCTAGAGTCACCCCTGGTCCAGAAAGGCCCACTCCCTCTTAAAATACTCATTAACTCCTTTCGTTTGATACCCATATTGCACAAACGAATTCTAGAGTCACCCCTGGTCCATCTTTATGGCGATATCTCGAAAAGGCGTCCACCTATAGAACTAAGGCCCACTCCCTCTTAAAATACTCATTAACTCCTTTCGTTTGATACCCATATTGCACAAACGAATTCTAGAGTCACCCTGGTCCACCTTTATGACGATATCTCGAAAAGGGGTCCACCTATAGAACTAAGCCCCACGCCCTTTTAAAATAATCATTAACACCTTTCATTTGATACCCATATCATACAAACAAATTCTAAAGTCACCCCTGGTCCACCTTTATGGCGATATCTCGAAAAGGCGAACACCTATGAAACGAAGGCCCACTCCCTTTTAAAAATACTCATTAACACCTTTCATTTGATACCCATATCGTACAAACAAAGTCTAGAGTCACGCCTGGTCCACCTTTATTGCGATACCTCGAAAATGCGTCCACTTATAGAACTAAGGCCCACTCCCTCTTAAAATACTCATTAACTCCTTTCGTTTGATACCCATATTGCACAAACGAATTCTAGAGTCACCCCTGGCCCACCTTTATGGCGATATCTCGAAACGGCGTCCACCTATAGAACTAAGGCCCACTCCCCTTTAAAATACTCATTAACACCTTTCGTTTGATGCCCATATTGTGCAAACAAATTCTAGGGTCACCCCTGGTCCACCTTTATGGCGATATCTCGAAACGGCGTCCACCTATGGAAGTAAGGATTACTCCCTTTTAAAATGCTCATTAACTCCTTTCGTTTGATACCCATATTGCACAAACGAATTCTAGAGTCACCCCTGGCCCACCTTTATGGCGATATCTCGAAACGGCGTCCACCTATAGAACTAAGGCCCACTCCCTTTTAAAATACTCATTAACACCTTTCGTTTGATGCCCATATTGTGCAAACAAATTCTAGGGTCACCCCTGGTCCATCTTTACGGCGATATCTCGAAAAGGCGTCCATCTATAGAACTTAGGTCCACGCCCTTTTAAAATACTCATTAATACCTTTCATTTGATACCCATATCGTACAAACGCATTCTACAGTCAACCCTGATCCACCTTTATGGCTATATCCCTAAATGGCGTCCACCTATAGAACTATGGCCCACTCCCTCATAAAATACTCTTTAATGCCTTTCATTTGATACACATGTCATACAAACACATTCCAGGGTTTCCCTCGGTTCATTTTCCTACATGGTTATTTTCCCTTATGTTGTCACCATAGCTCTCAACTGAGTATGTAATGTTCGGTTACACCCGAACTTAACCTTCCTTACTTGTTTTGCTTATAATCTTTTTGTACCGCAATGACCGCCTAAAAGTGGGTCCTCGTGATAAATTGTCATAAGTTTTTGTTTTTGTTCTTTTTCTGTTACAGTTTTTACAGGGTCCGTTAATATTATTTCTAATGAATATAGAATTTTATTTCCGCTGACTTTAAAGTTCGTAATTGAAAAATTATTAAAAAGTATATAATTTTTTGGCCAATCTAACTTTTTAATATTATGATTGCCGGCTGCATTTTCAAGCCTCGAATGTATGTCATCTAAATTCGTTATTTCGTTAACAGTCACACAATTCAGTGAATTATATTTTTGATTTCATGTTTTAAATGCGCATAAATTTGTAAATTGGAGATCTCATTATTTATGATTATATTGTATAGTTGCTTTTACTCGCGGTATATTTTTGAAAACTCATAAGAAAATTTATCATAAATTTTACTGAATTATCGTTGGAATTGCCCTCATCATCGCACCTGTATTTAAAGGCAGGGTAATTTTATTGAAAATTATTATTTTCAAGAAAAAATTTCTGTAAATCAGGTAAATATTTGTCGCATTTGGTATAAATTTTTATTGAATTCTAAGTCTGATACATTTTATCGAATTAAAATATACGGGAGTATAAAAAAAGTTATTTTATATCGCGGACGCACCGCTTTCTTTAAAAAATTTCAATGAATGAAAATGTTTTAATATTTTCATAGTAAATTGAGGTACTTTATATATGGAGTCAAAAATTTCATTTTATGGCATATAAACAAAATTGGTTAGTTCAGGACTTTGTGCAAATGGTCTACCATCATTATATTTGTAAACTGGTGTAGTACTTTTACATAAAACGCGAAAAATGTATATGGATATGCATTTGCTCCGTCATTGCAAATACGCAACATCAAAAACCAGACTTAATTTTTTCAACATTGTCAATCAAAACAAAATCTAAAAAAGGTTTTCAAATGAAAGAAAAATTGTTTCCAATATCAAATGCACAAAACTCTGAGCTGCCTTAATGTATTTTTAATCATTTTTTTGTTTTTTTTTTTGTATTTGCAGCCAGGCATTTCTGTAAATGTTTCTTAAATAAGGCTTAAAAAGGATTTACTGTGATAAGCGGTATTATTCAATAAATTACATTTTTTTTAATCTAATTTAAATGTTTAGAAGTATTTAAGCTGTGAAATGTAAATTGTAAATGTTTTCTAAGAGAACGATAAATTCAATATTAAATTTTCAATATATTTCGGTTTTTCCAAAAGCATTTTGTATTATAAAAGTACAATAATTGATTGAAATAGAAAATTTTATCGTTTAAAAGCATTAGAAAAATATTTACATAAAAAATTTTTGTTTTAGCAAAATTTTTCGCTTACGATGAAAATAAGATATATTTAAAAATAGAATACATACAGTTGTGTTGGTATAAATTGGAAAGGGCTTAACTTGATTTTTTCCAAATTTTGCAGGGAAATGATTTCTGAGTGCTTGATAAAAATTTGTTCGTTCGCCTGGTCTCGAAAGCTTCCCAAAATTCCTCGTTGTTTATCTCCAAATTGATATCTTCCCCAGTACCTGCTCTTAATTGTTACTTCCACGCTGTTCACAGTGCGATAATATTTCTGCATTTAATTTCCATGCCACATCATATATTTTATTTGATTCATAATGTTCGAAGGCTACATTATTTGTAATGGGCGTAGTTTGATGCACCCATAGTCTAACAATATCATCGATATTTGCACCATTTTGTAATTGCAATTTTTCACACAGAATGCAAATGCGTCGGCTTTCTGACAAATGTATTTGTACGGCACAAAATATGAAAATGTTTTAATCATAATTAAGAAATCGGCACTTTACTGTTGTAAATGTATCATACGGCAAGGCATTTATAAGCTTAATACCAACTTTTGCTCTTTCAGTAATTTTTATACAATTTGCAATCATCACTTCTGCTCTAGACTTGCTTACACTGCTTAAAGTCGAATGAAAATTTAAATAGTCAATGCTTTTAAATGTTTTAAACTCTTTTATTGTGTGTAACGTCTTGTTTTTAGTGTTTTAGTTGAATATCACCGACTATTTCTAATTAAGAAAAAAAAAACTTGCACTAGCTTTCTATAATTTTTAGCGCAAGAACGGTAGCCATGTGGAGTGAAACACGTTGCCTTGGCTTGTAGCAAATCAAAAACTGACTTTATTTAATATTTTCTTCTATTTATAACTTAAAGCTAAAAGGTATGTAATTTTTATGACTAAGTCAATGATTGGTGTGAATGGACAAGGGTAATCTGAGTTCGCATATGCTGACCGTTAAGTAGGTCAGTAGGTATCCAATATGTATTGCACTGCAAATGAGTTGAGCAATCTGAGGTGGATGACTCAGGCGATATTATTATATTGTAAAAATGTAATTGCGCTGATTACCGTTGTCCATTACAGGTTAAGTCACTTGGAAATGAATTTTTTCCCCTTTTGACAAATCTGATTCACTTTCCTTTGGAATTTTTATAGCGGACACAAGTGTATGAATTTATTTAATGAATATTTTATTTACATACAAAACGGACTTATGCTGCTAAATTTGCGTATATTAACATACAGCTTATTCAATTTTATTTGTTCACTGAAGCTTTTCTTCATTCACGAAAGGGTAGATATGGCGGTGCTGCAAACAAACCACGATGACTAGCAGAAAACGCTGATGATTTGCACAAATTAAAGGTAATAAGTTTACAAATTGTATTAGCCGAAAAAAAGACATTAATTTTGCGAATGGAAAATTTGCAAGCTGCGATGCTTTTCACGATGTAGTACCCAATAAGAACAGTAAAAAAAATTTTTTTTCAGTGGTAGCTGAACATATGTTTGTGCATGCCAGATTGTCAATTTTGCGCTGTGGCGAATTCATAGTTGGGGATTTGCGCGTTGCGGTGACCACACTTTTTTTTCAAGTACGTTACGTCGTACAGGTTATACTTCGTGCAATATTCAATTTAAAAGTTAGGTTAGGTTGAACTGGCCGGTCCATGAGGACCTCACATAGACTGAATAAGTCCGTAGTGTTACCAGAAGTTTGTTTTAAGGACCAAACTGAAAAACCCTATCAACCAGGACCTATGTTATAAGATAACTTCGTCCACTTGGCAAATACTAGAAGCTTCCTAGGACTTAAGTCACTTGCTGCTTCTAGATCTGACAGCTTTATCACTCCTAATAGCTGGATTCTTAGCCTGGCAAGCGCAGGGCAAGAGAACGGAACGTGCTCGCTCGTTGGTTTCTCCTCCAGCCCGCACTTCCAACATCTGCTATCACTGACCAAGCCTAATTTAAAAGCATGTGACGCCAGAAGGCAGTGTCCAGTCAGAATACCCGTCATGAGTCTACAGTCCTCTCTTTTTAATGATAGAAGCAACTTTGTTAGTCTAAGGTTATAAGACCTCTACACAATCTTCGACAATTTACAGCCCCGCGCTTGAACCCACGCCTTTCCTGCTTGGTCGATCATGTGCACCTCTCGCCTTCGCTTAATCTCGCCCAGTATAATTGGGACGTCTACGGAGCAAGCTTAAAACGCTACAGTAATCCGGCAGCCTGTTTATTTCCGGATCCACACAGTATACCGTAGACCCTACTCCCTCTACTACTTTGGAACAATCTGTGTACACATGTATCGCCTCGTCCGCCATTTGAGAACCCTTGCGCCAACCGTCCACCTCTATTGTGGCCTTAAGATCGCCCTCGAAGCGCAGATAGGGAATCAGGTAGTCTGTTCGTCTTTTGATTGATGACGCTATACTACTATGGCCGTATGGTCGGCGCTCAAGCTGCCCCGAGGCACCGAGCCTGGTTGCAGTTGTTAACGCTATGTTCTTTGCTACCAGGTCTACAGGTGGAATGTGCAGAATGGCATACAGTGCAGCTGTCGGGGTTGTTTTCAGGGCATTGATAGTCTGCATACCCCCTCTAATTTTTTGAGGTACGTTGTTTTTTGTGTGGATTTCCACCAAACAAGAACTCCATAGTAAATAGGCCTTACAATCGCTGTAAAAACTCAATGAGAAAGAGAGGGCGAAAAGCCCCACATACACTCCAGCATTCTGTTACATGCTTAAAGTGCCGTTGAAGCCTTCTTCACCCTCTCCTCCACGTTGAGCTTCCATGACAGCTTACTGCTTAGGATGATTCCTCGATACTTTTTGCAAGGTTTATCCTGTAAGGTTACCCCTCCTAACTTAGGCCTGATCCAATTTGGGACCTTGTACCTCTCTGTAAACAAGACTATATCCGTCTTATCCGCGTCGACTTTCAACCCAACATTAGATGCCCAGCTATGAATATCCCGAAGCGCCCGATCCATCAAAGAGCTAATCGTTGGAAGGCTATTTCCACTTATGACAATTGCAACGTCATCCTCGTAAGCCGCTAGTTTTACGGGTCCCTCGTCAAATCGCCTGAGCATTTGGGTGATGACCAGCGTCCACAGCACAGGTGATAACACCACTCCCTGCGCCGTTCCCCTGTCCACTGATTTCGTGGCCTCGTACAATCCCCATTGTGATGTAATCTTCCTGCAATTTCACACGCAGCCGATCCATCTGGTTAAGGCTGGGTGTACTTTAATTTAATTAAGACCATCCATAATAGCCCATTTAGAGACATTATTGAAAGCCCTGGCAATGTCTAAGAAGACTCCTAGAGCATATTCCTTATATTCCAGGGTTTTCTCTACGCTTATTACCACCCTATACAATGCGGTGTTTACCGATTTGCCTTTGGTGTACGCATGTTGTGTTGTGGAGAGCAGCTTTTCATCCGCGTTGGACTTTATGTACACATCTATTAGTCTCTCAAAGGTTTTGGGCAGAAATGATGTTAAGCTAATGGGTCTATAATCTTTGGCATACACGTGATCGAAGATTCTCTTCGTCCTGGAAATTTCACGCTTGTAGATCCTCAGTAGATCCCTGTACTCCTCCCGACACGCTTCGCTTTCCGCGGTCTTTGCTAGCTTAAACATTTCTTCTATCTGTCTTTTTAGAAGACTCAGCTCATTGCTTTGCTTTTCCTCTGAATCTTCTTAGAGGGCAAGCTTTGTTATACGCAGTCATAAGCGTCCTAGTTAGGAATTCATTAGACTCTTCCAGTTCTTCCACATTGGCAACCTCTTTGAGTTGTCCCAGTTTCGTTTCTACCTGTTTCTGGAATTGAGTCCAGTTTGTTGACCTACGGTTTCTAAAGGTCCTCCCTACTCTTCCTTCTTTAGGGGGATGCTGAAGCTGATATAGGCATGGTCGGAGAGGGATGGTCTATAAAGAACCATCCAATCATACCTTGATATATCACGTTTGGAGCTCAGTGTAATATCCAAAGCATTGCGCCCTTCGTCCTGTACTAGCTTCTTGCACTCCATCGGTGGAACCTCCGCAACATTGGCCATGTAGCAGGATGCCAGGATAAGTGCCTGCTTATTCCTTTGCTCAACGGCCACCACTACGAGGTCCTCAGTAGTTTAATTAGGCAGCATATATGAAAGCAGCTGTTTACTTACCATTATTACAGCTCACACCCGTCCTTCCGTTTGCGCATAGTAAACGCCAAATCCGCGCGCGATAAGTCCAGAAACCTTTCCTCCCGATGAGAGCCACGGCTCCTGGAACAGCGCCATCTCAAACGAACCCTCCTCAAGGGTTAGGAGGAGTTCGCTCGACGCCACTTTACTGTGTTGGAGGTTTATCTGTAGGACTCGCAGTACCATTGGGCTGTTTGTCCCCTTCCAGCACCTTCGTCGTGACGTCGTGGTCCTCCCCTTTCCCTTTTGGTTTAGAGTGTTCGAAGCTCCCTTCAGCCTCTTGTAACTGTTGTGCCGGGTGTTCCTCTGTGCGACTCACAGCACCCTCTGGCTGTTGGTCCCCTTCTAGCACCTTCGTGGTGACGTCGGCTACCTCCAGCTGTCTTTTCCCCTTAGGCTTTTCAGGTCCTTTTCGACTTCGCCTACTTCCAGCGTGGCCTTCCTCCGTAGGCCAAGATACAGTAAGTACCTTGCAATCCTGTGTCGGTATGTTCGGATTCTGATTCTGCAGTAGTCGCAGTGTATCCTCCGACTTCATCACGCATGGTATCCATACCTTAACTTTCGGTATCGTGGGGATTTGCGCTTTATCCACCACGCGTTCGTTCCTTGCCTTCGGAGGTTTGGAACCACTTCCTCCAGCCACCACAAGCTCGCGATGTTGTCGCACGCTCTCATCTTCACACCAGTATACCATCCCCCCTAATCAAAGCTTGGAAGGGGCTTACTTGTTTGTTCCCGCAATCTTAAGCATTAAGCTAATAAGTTCCCTTTTTACAGATCTCCACTTTCAGTAGTTATCTGTCCGAAAGGACTGCTACGATCAACCAGCGCCACAGTCAGTGACTGCTTTGCCACATCACTCATCTTCTCGGGAAAAGCCGGAGTCTTAGTGTTAACTCCCTTTGGCACCTCCGAGAAAGCCGGAGCCTTAGCTTTAACTCCCTTTAGCATCTCCGAAAAAGCCGGAGTCTTAGCGTTATCTCCCGTTGGCTTATCTCCTACTTCCGTAGTTGGAACTTCCTTGGGTCCTTTTTGTCTGTTTAAAGCAGGCTTGTCGCCTTCCGCCGAACGTTGGCTCTTCATTCTGCCAATTGACGCTTCTTCCTCCTCGCACCGGTTGCAGAACCAAGAGTTTCTAGCAGCAACCCATTTGAACTGCCTTCGACCTACTTCAACCGCCACATGGGCCCATTCCAAGCGCTCGATTACCACTTCTGTTGGATCGACCACTGCTCCCAGGCGTTGGACAATTCTTAGAACTGCACGGTACTGCGAGAGAACTCTTCTACTCCGTTATCATTTGTATGCTTTTCCAACACGGAGTTCATTGAATCAGCACTGCTCTCGCTCCCCGAGTCCGACGCATCGCTTAGTGCGTATTGGCTTGCGACTCAGTCCTCCTCTTATCATCCTCCTTATTACAATTTGATAATGAGTCGTTCATCTTAGTCTTACGACCACCTGCCCGACAAGGCGGGCTCAGCGGTCCAGTATTATATATGGGGAAAGGACCTTCAGCCACAGCAGCGCCCCTTACTGTGGTAAGGCCATCATTACTTCCCGAGGTGGCCCGGTATCAGGAAGGCCCCGTTCGAATACAGCCGAATTATCCGCTGGCTGCAAATCGTCCAATAGGCACGGTCCGCATAACACCCTGGACTAGGGGGTTGGTAGTTCTGGGTCACCGACATCCCGCCGCCCTCCTATGAGGCGAAACGGCGTAGATGCCAGTCCTAAATAGCCCCGCCTCATAGTCGGGCGCTATGGAGATCGGCTAAGCCCTCACACCAACGACAAAGTGCCTACCCTAGTGAGGGAATTTAAAGGTGAAGTACGAAAAATTATGATGTACAGATGTATATATACATATATGTATGACAATTTTTTTTTTTATTTATTTACAAGAGAAACAATTATAAATAATTGTTGCACTTATGCTAATGGAAGCGCTGGCTGTCTGGGCCTTCGGCTTCATTCATATTTGATAAGTAGGTAATGAGACATATGTATATATTTACAGATATTTTAGGGATAAAAGTTGAGTTAAACACTATGGGGCATAATCATAGGCGATAAAGTAGATAGCTAAAGAACTAACAGAACTATCAAAAAGCTGCGACCAAATTCAAGTATCCATCAACCTCGACCATGAATACTCCCCTTTAACTTATACATTATATATGTGAATTTATAATATTAACTTACAATTTGAAACAAGTTTAGACATGCTATTGAGGTTAGGGGTGTTAATAACTTTTACGTGATCAGAAGGCCTTGAATTGACAAATATTGGCGTACGGATGTGGTTTAGTTCTCGGCAATCGTCTATAAGGTGTATTGGTGTGCAATCCTGTGTGCCACAAAAGGGGTATGGTTGTTTGTTTACGCCTTTTAGTAAGTGGGTATGGGTGGTTATGGTGTGACCTACCCTTAGTCGTATAAAGTTTTTGATGCTGCTACAGGACGCATCTGGAGGATATTTAGAACCTTTTCCCTCGGGGTTATATATTTTATAGTTATGTTGGTAACTGCTCCAACCCGAAGTCCAGCTTTCGTGCATATGTTTTTTACAATGCCTTCGAATGTCTTTATCAAATGTGTATCCGAATAAATGGAGTGGTTCTCTGGTGACCTCTTTAGCTCTTCTGTCAGCAGCTTCATTACCAGGGATACCGACATGTCCAGGTACCCACATGATTTTGATGATATCTGTGTAATCGAGGAGTGCATCACGTAGCTGGTTAACCATCGGGGTAATGTTATTCGCATTTAAAATTCCTTCTATTGCCGACCTGCTATCAGTACATATGACATATTTTCTTCCTTCCCGAGAGACGTACCGTACGGCTTCAAGCAATGCTGCAGTTTCAGCTGTAAATGCTGAGCTGTATGAGGATAGGGCGCCGACAGAGATAGTGACACTGGATTTGTTTGTCACTGCAAACGTTGTGTGGGTGTCTGTTTTTGATCCGTCAGTATAGACAAAATCCCAGCTCTCGTGTATGTGTGACAGGGCGTCGTTGAAAAGTTGAAAGTACTCTATGGGGCTGGTATGGTCCTTGCGGTTTTTTTGCAGACCTCCAAGAATGGAAGTTTTTGGTAATGAAAACGGTGGGTGAGAAGAGGTTTCTATCAACGTTGATATGGCTGTGATATTAAGAGCGTGCATTTCTGAATGACAGCGGGATATTGTAGATTTGCAAGTTTTCTTTTTCGTTCAAATAAGGCTGAGTTGACTTGTGAGAAGAGTAGCTCATTTCTGCATTGCAACAACTTCGGCATCAGCATTAGGGTGTCGTGTTTGGCCCTCTCTGAAATTTCAGGTAGGCCGGCTTCGGGTCAAGGCAACTTTGACTGGCGATGTAGAAAAGGCACGTATACTCCTTTTTACTGCCGCATGGTACGGGGCATGTAAGAGTTTTATATGTGTTTGCGCACAGGTGCCATATATAGCGAGGCCGTAATCAATTTTTGAGAGAATCAAAGCCTTTGTTATACTTATGAGAGTGTTAGTATGCACAAAAGAATGTTTGCATGACAGAAATTTTACAATATTTAATCTGGAAAATAAGCTTGATGTAACATGTTGGCAATGTCCTTAAAGCTAAGTTTCTTATCAAATATTAATCCTAATACCTTAAGCCTATTATGATGGGGTATTTGGGAGTTCTGAAGTGAATGGGAGGGGAAGGGACAATTATGTTTCCTGCATGTGTGGAAATTAGAGCATTTACCAGCCGCAATATTGGCACCTGAGGTAGTGGACCAATGGCATATGTCATTTAGACTGCGGCTAAATAAATATTTCACTTGATTTAGATCTTTAGTTTTGGAAAACTTAGTACGTCATCTGCGTAGATAAGGTGCTCTACGTGGTTGAAAGGTTTTAGGATTAGACTCAGTTCATTGAATGCGATCGTAAAAAGAGCAACAGAGAGTGGAGAGCCCTGTGGTATGCCGTTGTACAAGTTATGTACACCTGATTCGAAGTTATTGACTCTTGCTACGAACTTTCGATTTTTTAGGAATGATTTTACAATATTATACATTTTTTTTACCGATTTTCCAACGCTTTAACTATCTAGGAACTATATGTGCTCCGACGCGATCGAAGGCCTTCTCGAAATCCAAACTTAAAATTAACACGTGGCTTTTTGATGTCAGGGCATTAGAAGCAAAATGTTCAAAGTAAATAAGGGGTTCTGTAACCCTTAAGCCTTTTTGGAAGGCAAACTGATTAGGAGTTAAAAATTTGATTACTTACCGAACCACATAATTCTATTTGCGATAATTTTTTCCAAAACCTTAGACATGCATGGAAGCAGGGATATGGGTCTGTAACTGGATATAATGGACGAGGGTTTGTTGTGTTTAGGGATAGGAATAGTTGAAGATACTTCCAGTCTTGTGGGTATATGCCACTATTAAAAACTTGATTTAAAAGGCTTGTGAGCCTTAATTTAAGGGTACTGGAAAGGTTTTTGAGGATGGGGTAGGAAATTTTGTCTATGCCTGGAGATCGTCCAGTCATTGGGGCTAAAGTTTTCTCAAATTCCTCCAGTGAAATAAGAACTTCTATTGCTTGGGCGTTCAGGGATGGATTTTGGTTGTCATAAACTTCAGACATTATTTGATCTTTAGAGTAGTTGAAGCTAGGATTAAAGTTGTCGGGGTGGGACCAGTTCGAAGCAAAGGCGTTAGATATTTCATCGGGGGAGTAGATTGGGCCCTGGTTAGTGTGAATGAAAGGAATGTGGGTGAGTTTTTTATGTCAGACCATATTTTTTGGGGTTGGAATGAGGATTGATATTTGACGTTAGCGTTTCCAGCGCTCTGCACTTTGATATTTTGAGCTCTCTTCAAAAAATTGCGTTGGCTTTTTTATAGTTGATCAGGTTTTCATTATTTCTATCTTTTTTATATTTTTCCCATAACACTTTCTTTTCTTTTCGTAGTGCTGTCAGAAGGTTTGACCAATAGGGTAGCTTTGAGTAAAACTTTTTGTACTATTTTGCGGTATAGCTAGGTGAGCTGCAGAACGAATGATTTTTTTTGATCGTGGCCGCCTCAGAGTTAATATATGGGGAGCTGGGCTTTCTTTCAAATAGTGACGATGCGATCGACCTGAATTTGTTCCAGTCGGCTTTGTCGGTTAGGAATTTAGATGTTGGTTTGGTGTGGGACCAGCTAGGCGTAGCAAGGCATGTAACGAGGGGAAAGTGATCGGTATTGTGAGGATCGTCAATAGTGCAAGAAGAGAGCTTTGGTGCTAACGAGGAAGATGAAATAATAATATCTGGATGAGTAAACGTCTTATGCGTGGACAAGTGGGTGGGTGAGCCATTATTAAGAACTACAAGGTCGTCGGAATGAATAGCGTCCTCTATGATCTGACCTCTTCTGTTTGATGCAGGAGACCCCCATAAGGGACTCCAGGCATTAAAGTCCCCCAGTAGAATAATTGGTGTGCTAAAGATATTAATAATGTTAATGATATCTGAATGTGTGAAGTTTTGATGTGGTGGGATATAGCAATTTATAACAGTAATTTTAAATCCAATATCGATTTCGATGGCTAAACGGGAGATGTTAGATAATATTTTAATATGTTTATGATTCAAGGTTTTCTTTATAAAAACTGCTATACCTTGTTTACATGAATTGTTATTACTGTGGTTGTGAAAATAACTTGTATATTTGTTTGGGGGATGGGCTTTCTTATTAAATGGGACGTGGGTTTCTTGCAAAGCAATAATATCTGGTGAAAATTCGTGAATCAATAAATTGAGATCGGGGTTATTATTAAATAATCCGTTCAAATTCCACTGTAGGATTTGCAGCACTATGCCATATTATGATCTTCATTTGGTGAGGAGGAAGGGGGGAGAGGGGTGTTAATTGAGGAATTGAGGTGTGAGATAAAAGTTGAAAGTATTGATATTGTTGGTAAGTCATCGACTGATAACATTGTCTGATAATTGTTTACTTCGTTTAATTGGTGATTTTTGTTTTCTATATTTTCTTTGTTTATTATACATTGTTCATTATTGTTGAATGCGTTGTTTATTTGTTGGTTGTTTTTTTTTCCACTGGGGTGGTACCGTTAGGAATATTGCATTGTTGGAGTGGTTCTGTATATTTTTGTGAAATGTTGAGAGAGGTAATCGGAGTAATTTCTATGTTGGACGATTGTGAGGCTGGGTTGGAGTTGTTGTTAAGCTGTTGAATGTTAAAGACATTTCTAGTTATCTCAGAAAAAGAAAGAATAGGAGCGGTGAGGGGAGCGGGAGTGTGCATTTTGTATGTTTTTATTGCTTCTCGCATGGAGCATCGTTTGTCAGTTTTTATCTTGATAATTTCTTTCATTTGGGAGAACTTAGGACATGATTTATCAGAAGCGGGGTGGGGACCGGTGCAGTTAGCACAGAGTAACCTTAGGCATGATGTTTGTGGATAAGGTGGAAGGGCGCATGTAACATACGCAGGGAGCTTTGAGCAACGCTTAGCTGTATAGCCGAGGACTTGGCAATTCTTACATCTTATCGGGGTTTTTTTTTTCCTTAGGTCTCTACACGCTAGCCGCGCTTCGAGAAAATGTATTATTTCTTTTCTTCGGGTTTGGGTAGTATAGTCTAACTCTAGTAGTATACCACGAGATATCGATACATGATACATGTCAAAGGTCAGCAACACAACTCCGCTAGAGACCGGTTTACCATCAATAATTTTTTTGAATTTATATACAGCAACAACACCTTGGTCTTTTAGGTTTTCAATTATTTCCTCATCTGGAATGTCGTTTAGGCACGGGGCGTAAATTGTACCTTTTTTACAATTAAGGTTTATATGAAGCTCTATTTTAACACTCCACACTCCGATAAGGTTTGTTGTAGCTATAAACTTCTTTGCTATTTCGTTGTTTTTCACAAACAATAACAAATTGCCGTCTCTGAGCTCCGAGATGCTAATAATTTCATTGCTGATGTTTTTTAGTGATTTGTCCACTGCGAAGCATGAATATTTGTTAAGTGGATTTTAGAATTAATAGCACTTGCGACAAGATATTTAGGGTTATCTTTTTTTATGGGTTTAAGAGGTGGGAATGTGGAAGTATGGTCCACTAGGTTTAGACTCTTTTTCCTCTTATTTTTTGCACTTGAGGATAACAGGGAAAACCTGTTATCCCCAAGAGGGGGACCCCCATTGGCCATTTTATTCACACACTAAGTTTTATCAGCAGGTAGAACTGGATTTCACAAGAAAAGAAAATAAAAACGTATGTATGCCCCAAATAGGAGAATAAAGAGAAAATGCAAAAATCACCAAAGATCACTCACTGTGCGCACAACCTTACGCGTCGAATATCAGTCGATGACTGTATGAAAAAATTACAATGCGATAATCTACAATGCTCTGAACTGTATATGTATGAGAATGTTTAAATGAGAATGAAATTAAATATTTTGTTGGGACGTGTGGTCGAATGCGTCGCGTGACCACCCTTATTGCTTTGAATGTATGAAAACATTTATTTGAAGCAGTTTTTAACTTATAATTTATCTAATAATTTGTGAAAAATGTAAACAACGTGACATCACGATGGACAAGGCGACAGCTGTTCCGATTATACCTTGTAAATCTCTTCAAAGCCTTTTCTCCCGGGAGTGAGATTTGAACCCGCACTCCTACGATGGTTGAAGTTTTACAAATGCATTTAGCCACGTCATGCCTTAGTTGTTGTAAACCTTATCCCAATTGCCTTCTTTGCATATTTTCTTTATTCACAGTAAATATTTCGTATGACATCATGTGGTAAAGCGGTTGGTAAGGCGGTTTCAAAGAAACTTGGTGTGTTTGCTTTTATTCTGTTTATAGAACTGAAACGAATTAACCAATGTTGTCTATTTGTATGAGTTTTCAGCGGGGATTACCCTTATTGCTTTAAGTGTATAAAAACATATATTTGAAGCAATTTTTAATTTATAATTTCCTAGCCTTTACCCGCTGCCCCCTCCGCAAGTAGAAAATAAAATCTATGGGTTATTCTCGTTAGCCTGATTATCCCGAACGGATCCCAAAAACCATCCAGAAATGATCCCGGAAGGGTTGCCACATGATCCCGAAATAGTGCCGGAAAAGTCGCGAAATGACCCCGACGCGATCCCGGACGGATCCCGAAAAACATCCTGAAATAACCTCTCAAAGGTCCCGAAAAGAAGAAGAGTCAGGAAATGATCCCGAAATACTCTAGAAATAGTCCCGAAGTCACCCCGACGGGATCCCGGACAGATCCCGAAAACCATCCAAAAATGATGCCGGAAATGTCCCCAAATGATCCCGAAATAGTTCCAAAGTAACCCAGACGGTACCCCGAACGGATCCCGAAAACTATCCAGAAATGATCCCGGAAGGGTCCCAAAACAATCCCGAAATAGTCCTGAAAAAGTACCGAAATGACTACGACGTGGAATGAAGAGTTACAAGCAAACAAACATACAGGTGAAGCTAATAAAAGCGTGTTAATAAAAACAATTGGAGGATGGAGTATGGTGGGAGGATGAGGAGAGCACTACTGATCGTTTTTCCAAAATTCTTTAGATTTCGATCTGTATGAGACAGATACCAAAAATTATTGACTTAGGAGAAAATTGATTGCGAGTTACAACAATTTATAGATTTTGCACCAGAGAGGGAGAAGGGGTGACGTGGGGTGTCACTGCTCACTTTGTAAGCCCTCGACTTATTTGACCCATTGAGTTTGTAATATCGGTGAACGTCAGTATACTTAAAGTTATAATGTGTAAAAGTTATTAAAAAGTATTTGTTCGAAGGGGTTGTGGGACCCGATCCCCCTTTCCATTTTCGAAAAATGTTTAGCCAGTAGACTATTTTCTATTTGTGTCCCAAATTTCATCAAAATTCGTGTAGCCGTTGGCGTGATTCAGTCACAAAGACGAAAAAATATAATTAAATTAAAACTGTTCTTAACGGCGTAGACCTCCTTCCTTTTCAAGAATATATAGCTAGTAGATTCGTCCAGCGGTTCTTGCTTGATTGAGTCACAAAGCCAAATGTCTCGACATTCAAATCTTCACATTTATAATATTAACTGGGCTTTACCCGCGGCCCAGTGCGCAAGGAGAAATTATCTGTTTAACAATTTTTTTCTGTCTTATGTATTTTATTTTTGTAATTGAGTAAAAAAAGATCTAAATGAGCTGATAACCTGATAGGATCCCCAAATGATCCCGAAATTATCCAGAAAATGCAACGAAATGACCCCCACGCTATCGCGGACGGATCCCGAAAACCATCCAGAAATGATGCTGGTAGGGACCTCAAATGAACCCGAAAAAGCCCCGAAATGACCCCGACGGGATCCCGGACGGATCCCGAAAACCATCCCCAAATGATACCGGAAGAGACCCCAAATGATCCCGAAAAAGTCCCGAAATAACCCCGTCGGGATAACGGATGGATACCGAAAACCATCCAGAAATGATGCCGGTAGGTACCCAATCCTGATCCCGTATTAGTCGCGAAAAAGTCCCGAAATTACCCCGGCGAGATCACGGACGAATCCCGAAAACCATCAGAAATGATCCCAAAAAGTCCCGAAATTACCCTGACGCGATCCCGGACGGATCCCGAAAACTACCTAGAAATGATGCCGGAAGGTACCTCAAATGATCCCGAAAAAGTTCTGAAATGATCCCGACAGGATCCCGGACGAATACCGAAAACCATCCAAAAATGATCCCAAAAAATTCCGAAACGACCCCGACGGGATCCAGGACGGATCCCGAAAACTATCCAGAAATGATGCCGGAAAGGTCCTCAAGTGATCCCCTAATAGTCCCGAAATTACCCTGGCGGAATCCCCGACGGATCCCGGAAAATATTCAGAAATGATAAAGGAAATGTTCCCAAATGATCGCCAAATAGTCCCGAAATGACCCCGACGGGATCCTGGACGGATCCCAAAGCCCATCCGGAAGTGATGCCGGAAGGGACCCCAAATGATCCCGAAAAAGTCCCGAAATGATGCCAACGGGCTCCCGGACGGATACCGAAAACCATCCAGAAATGATGCCGGAAGGGACCCCAAATAATTCCGAACAAATAATTCCGAATAAGTCCCGAAATGACCCCGACGGGATCCCGGATGGATACCGAAAACCATCCAGAAATGATGCCGAATGGTCCCCAAATGATCGCGAAAAAGTCCCGAAATGACCCCGACGGGAACCCGGAAGGATACCGAAAACCATCCAGAAATGATGCCGGAAGGGACCCCAACTGATCCCGAAAAAGTCCCGAAATGAGCCCGACGGGAACCAGGACGGATACTGAAAACCATTCAGAAATTATGCCGGTAGGTACCCCAAATAATCCCGAAATAGTCCCGAAATGACCCCGTCGATATCCCGGACGGTTCCCGAAAAGCCCAGAAATGATGCCGAAATGGTCCCCATATGATCCCGCATTAGTCGAGGATAAGTCCCGAAATGACCGTGACGGGATCCAGGACGGGTCCCGGAAACCATCTAGAAATGATGCCTGAATATACCCAAAATGATCCCGAAATAGCCCCGAAATGGCCCGACGGGATCCCGGACGGATCCCGAAAACCATCCAGAAATGATTACGGAAGGGACCCAAGATGTCCCCGAAAAATTCCCGTAGTGATCCCGTAAACCATCAAGAATTCATCTTCTCTCAAAGGTACGCAAATGATACCGAAAATACCCGGACGGGATGCCGAACGGATCTCGAAACCCATCCGGAAATGTCCCGAAATTATCCCGGAATAGTCCCGAAAATGTCCCAGAATAACCCCGACGGGACCCCGGACGGATCCCGAAAACAATACCCGAGATGATCCCGGAAGGGTCCCAAAAAAGTCCCGAAATGACCCCGGTGGGATCCTGGACGGATCCCGAAAAGCATCCAGAAATGTTCCCGGAAGGGTCTCGATATGACCCTAACGGGATTACAAATAAGGTGAAGCTAACTATAAAGCCATGTTAATAAGGCAGCAGGCGCGTTGGAGCGAATAAAAAGTTACAAAGAAACATACAGGTAAAGCTAATAAAAGCGTGCTAATAAAAGCAGTTGAAGGAGGGCGGATGGCGGGAGGAGACAGAGAGCACCACCGATCGTTTTTCCAAAATTTTTTATATCTCGATCTATATGAGCCGGATGCCAACAATTATTGATTTAGGAGAACATTTATATTGAGTTATAACAATTTATAGATTTTACCCCAGGGGCGAGAAGGGGGGAGGGGACGGAGGGTGTCACTGCTCATTTTGTAAGCCCTCGAGTTGTAATATTTGTTAAGGTCAGTAAAGGTAAAGTTATAATGTGTAAAAATTATTAAAAGGTAATTTTTCGAAGGGGTCGGGGGACCGCCACTTCCCTTTCCATTGGAAAAAAAATTCGTTGAAGGCTATTGTCTGTGTCCCAAATTTTATCAAAATCCGTGTAGCCGTTCTGCCGTGATTCAGTCACAAAGACGAAAAAATATAATAATTAAATTATAACTGTTCCTAGGGAACGGGGACCTCCCCCCTTTTGAAAAATATATAGCTAATAGATCCTTTTAGACTATTGGCTATATGTGTGCCAAATTTCATCCAAATCTGTTCAGCCGTTCTTGAGTGATTGATGCACAAAGGCAAACGTCTGGACATCCAAACATACAAACTTTCCCATTTATAATACTGTAACGAATTTAGTGAAGTTCCGCTTATGCCAATCTTCTGCTAACGTTCGAATCGCTAAACTGTTGAATAAATAACTCCACTATTCAATAATGCAAAATGGCCTTTATTAAAGTACTTCACAATAACACTTCTACTTCTCAACAGATAGCGTGCTTAAATTAAACTGATTGCTGATTCTCAGCTTTACCTCCTTTTATACTCTGTGATTTCCTCGTTCGCCTACTTCTAGGCGTTTCTTTTTCTAGACTTTACTACTCGTTTACCAGCTATAAATTTCTCAGCTATAACAACAGATGCACGATTGTTATAGCTTCCGCATAGCCAATGCGCGTATATATGTGAGTGATACTTCCACAGATGATTGCCTACTTTTGGTAGTATCTCAGATATATGCATGTGTGTGTGCGCTGCTCTCCGCTGCTTGTATGGACATATGTATAGACATAATGATTTATGCGTTGATGTGCGTACAAATCACGGCTTAGTATTGGCCTAGAGATAATAGTATCCCTTAATGTTGCTAATATTCGTCACAATACTCTCTGCCCAAATGTCTAGACGTTTCTTCTTCTAGAATCCTCTACCTGGTCACCAGCCATATGCGCGTGCATTTCTAGTGTGTAACCATATGTGTGTGTATATGTGAGCGAAGTAGTAGCTGATGATGACATGCGTTTGTGACTATCCCTCTGCTGCTTGTGTGTATGTGTGTACATGATGATTGATTTGTTTACGTACATACCAGTGTGGCAGCTTGTTTTATTGTTGTTGTGAATATATTTACATAGTATCAGATTAGTGATGTGAGTATCACTTAGTGTTACTAATATTCGTCACACTGCCCTCCACCTAAGTCTGATCGTCCCGATCAGACAAATCTCTCGATCTAACCGCTGCTAGCATCTCCAAATGAACCACCCTTCAATTTCGTGGTTTCCCAATGGTTTGTATGCGGTATATGGTATCACTGATCCTCTTCACAACTCTGCACGGGCCTTCCCAACTGCACCACAATTTGGATGGAACACCTTTACGCCGGTGAGGTTTGTATGGCAGTACCAAATCTCCCCCCAAGAAATCTTCCGAATTATTGTTCTTGTCGTACCTGTGTTTCATCCTACACTCATTATCCTGGACCGCACCCTTACACTCTGTTGTTTGGCCAATGAACTACTTCGTAGAGCTTGCGCTTGACGGATTGGCTTCGCATAATCAGTATCGTTCCGATGTTACACAAGAGTAGTGCGACCTGGCTTGAAACCACCTTTGCATTCTTTCTGGGAAGTTCTGTCACATGTTTTAGTGCATTAGGGTTTGTCAATGCCAGTGTTTTTCACGCGGGCACCTTGGGTTTTGATTTGTTTGGCCCATCCATTCCATCAACCTTTGCCCGATTTACTTTCTTTGACTTTGGTGGTCTCTGTTGAATCTCCTCCACCAGCACTCACTTACTGCTGAACTCTTTCTCCAAACTGAAGTTAAGTGGTATATCCTGGTTCTTATATCGCATCGCCTTGCTTTGAATGTCGATATTGATGTCATGGTCAACTAAGAAGTCCACTCCCAATATGACTTCATCAACAATCTCTGCCACAACGAATTTGTGTACAATCGTGACCTTACCAGTTAAGACTTCACATACCACTTCTCCTTGGACTTGGTTATACTCGCCAGTGACCGTACGCAACCTTGCTCCAGGTAATGGCTTTACTCTCCTGTTGACCAAATCGGATTAAGGAATGAGATGCGCCCGTATTTACAGTCAGTAAACGCTCCTTGCCATCCACATTTCCTCTGACAGTAAGACTGCTCGATTTTCTTCCAATTTGCGAGATAGATATCACAGGAAATTCAATAGCTGGGGCAAATTTTCGATCTCGACTCGCCCTTGCTTATCTCCTCCAGCTTTGCGTTTACGATCAGCCAAGTTGGAACTACCAGGACCGGTGCTCCAATGACGCGCAATGTGCCCTGGCTTTAAATACTGAATGAATTTGACTGCATCATTATTCTTCTGCTGCGTACACTTTCATGCTTCCAAAATTGTGTCTACCCGCTCTGGTCTTTCTACTTGCACACGATGAGCCTAGTATGCTGGTTTACTCAATAGGGAGGCAGTTTCCTGAGTCAATACATGTGATACCGTTTCTGCGAATGTTGGCTTTGGGTTTGCGAATGTGGCTCGCTTCGTTTCGACGTCCCGTATGCCATTTATAAAGGTCTGAATTTTTACCCTTTCGGTGTATTCCACGGGTGCGTCGGCATTCGCCAAATGTGTAAGCTTTTCGACATCTGACGCAAACTCCTGCAAAGCCTCATTCGCTTTTTGGTAGCGGTTGTGCAGCTCTATTTGGTATATCTGCATTCTGTGTTCGCTTCCGTATCGCCTTCTAGAGCGCCCACCAAAGTTTCGTAGTTGTTCCGCTCTCCCTCGGGAATCGTCTGTAGTATTTCAGCAGCAGCTCCTTTCAATGCCACAAATAGTGCAGCAACTGTATCTTCAGCATTCCCGTTGTTCACGGTTGCGGTCTTATCAAACTGGAGCTTAAATATCTGGAAAGGAACAGAACCGTCAGAGGATGGAGTTTTTAATTTCGGATTAGATGTTGAAGTGAGTGTGCGGTTCAATTGTAATTCCTGGATCCTATCTTTCAAAGAATCCATCTCTGCCTCTATTTTACACTGTCGACCACTGAAGCCTTCATGAAATTGGGTTAGTTTTTCTTCCATATGCGCTTCCAGTTTAGATGATATACGGAGTTCCTGCTCTTCTAGTTGTGTGGAGATCTGAGATGATATCTGTGCTGAACTTTGTGCCGACATTTCGGAAATACGTGTCATCTGTGCTACAATGTTAGATGTTATTCGTGTCTCTTGGGATTCCATCTGTGATGACATATACGTGTTCTATTCTTCCAGTTGCGTTTCCATTTTGGATGTTATACGGTTCTCCTGGGATTCTAGTTGAGATGCCATTGTCGATGTTTGAGCAGATATTGGAGCCGATATCATGTTCAAGTCTGTGCTCGTCATTGGCTGCGATGTTTCCCTTTCTCTTCAATTTTTGTTCTTGTCTCGTCCCCATCAGGATGAAAGACATCATCATCCATATTAGTTCCTTCCGTCTCCATTGCCTCTCGTAGCCGTGCTTGAATTTCGATCTTATTGCCGGTTGTATTCAATCCACGGTTTTCCAACTCCTTTTTCAGTTGCTGGATCCTTAATTCACTTAACTTTGTCATGTCCGAGTTGTATTCGAAATCTTCGGAATTTATTCAACAATTCCTCTTCTGTTACCAATTGTAACGAATTTAGTGAAATTACACTTTTTCCAAATCTTCTGCTAACGTTCGAATCGCTAAACTGTTTAATAAATAACTCCAATATTCAATAACGCAAAAGTGGTATTTATTAGACTACAATAACACTTAACTTCACAACCAATAGCGTGCTTAAATCAAACTGATTACAGATTACTCAGCTTCTGCTGCTTTTGTACTCTCTGCCCAAATGTCTAGACGTTTCTTCTTCTAGAATCCTCTACCTGGTCACCAGCTATACGCGCGTGCATTTGTAGGGTGTAACCATATGCGTGTGTATATGTGAGCGAAGTAGCTGATGATGACACGCGTTTGTGAGTATCTCTCTGCTGCTTGTATGTATGTGTGTACATGATGATTAATGTGTTTACGTACATACAAGTGTGGCAGCTTCTTTTATTGTGTTGTGACTTTGTTTACTTCGTATCAGATTAGTAATGTGAGTATAACTTAGAGTTACTAATATTCGTCCCAATTGCCTTCTTTGCATATATTCTTTATTCACAATCCATACTTCGTAGGGCATCATGTGGTAAAGTTATGCGGTGGTAAGGCGGTTTCAAAGAAACTTGGTTTTGTTGCTTTTGTACTATTTATCGAACTGCAACGAATTAACCAATGTTGTCTATTTGATGAATTTTAAGCAGGGATTACCCCTATTGATTTAAATGTATGAAAACATTTATTTGACGCAATTTTTAATTTATATTTTATTTAATAATTTGGGAAAAATTTAAACAACGTGACATCAGGACGGACAAGGCGACAGCTGTTTCGATTATACCTTGTAAATCTCTTCAAAGCCTTTTCTCCCGGGAGTGGGATTTGAACCAGCACTCCTACGATGGTTGAAGTGTAACAAACGCATTCAGTCCCGCCATGCCTCAGTTGTTGTAAACCTTATCCCAACTGCCTTATTTGCATATTTTCTTTATTCACAGTCCATACTTCGTATGGCATAGTGTGGTAAAGATATGCGTCGGTAAGGTTGTTTCAAGGAAACTTGGTGTTGTTGCTTTTGTTCTATTTATAGAACTGCAACGAATTAAACATTGTTGTCTATTTGTGTGAGTTTTAAGCGGGGATTACCCTTATTTATTTAAATGCATGAAAACATTTATTTGAAGCAATTTATAATTTATTTAATAATTTGGGAAAAATTTAAGCAACGTGACATCAGGACGGACAAGGCGACAGCTGTTTCGATTATACCTTGTAAATCTCTTCAAAGCCGTTTCTCCCGGGAGTGAGATTTGAACCCGCACTCCTACGATGGTTGAAGTGTTACAAAAGCATTCAGCCACGCTTATCCCAGTTGCCTTCTATGCCTTCTATGCATATTTTCTTTATTCACAATCCATACTTCGTATGTCATCATGTGGTAAAGTTATGCGTTGGTAAGGCGGTCTCAAAGAAACTTGGTTTTGTTGCTTTTGTACTATTTATTGAACTGCAACGAATTAAACAATGTTGTCTATTTGTATGAGTTTTAAGCGGGGATTACCCTTATTGCTTTAAATGCATGAAAACATTTATTTGAAGCAATTTTTTATTTATAATTTATTTAATAATTTAGGAAAAATTTAAACAACGTGACATCAGGACGGACAAGGCGACAGCTGTTTCAACTATACCTTGTAAATCTCTTCAAAGCCTTTTCTCCGGGAATTGGGATTTGAACCCGCATTTCCTTTTGCTTCAAATAAATGATTTCTTACAATTAAAGCAATAAGGGTAATCCCCGCTTAAAATTCATACAAATAGACAACATTGGTTAATTCGTTGCAGTTCTATAAATAGAACAAAAGCAACAACACCAAGTTTCCTTGAAACCGCCTTACCAACACATAACTTTACCACATTATGCCATACGAAGTATGGACTGTGAATAATGAAAATATGCAAAGAAGGCAATTGGGATAAGCGTGGCTGAATGCGTTTGTAACACTTCAACCATCGTAGGAGTGCGGGTTCAAATCTCACTCCCGGGAGAAACGGCTTTGAAGAGATTTACAAGGTATATTCGAAACAGCTGTCGCCTTGTCCGTCCTGATGTCACGTTGTGTAAATTTTTACCAAATGTAGTATATTTGTAAGAGTTTTAAGCGGAGATTACCCTTATTGCTTTAAATGTATGAGAACATTTATTTGTAGCAATTTTTAATTCGTAATTTATTTAATAATTTGGGAAAAATTTAAACAACGTGACATCAGGACGGACAAGGCGACAGCTGTTTCGATTATACCTTGTAAATCTCTTCAAAGCCGTTTCTCCCGGGAGTGAGATTTGAACCCGCACTCCTACGATGGTTGAAGTGTTACAAACGCATTCAGCCACGCTTATCCCAGCTGCCTTCCTTGCATATTTTATTTGTTTACAGTCCATTCTTCGTATGGCATAATGTGGTAAAGTTATGCTTTGGCGGTTTCAAAGAAACATGATTTTGTTGCTTTTGTACTATATATTGAACTACAACAAATTAACCAATGTTGTCTATTTGTATGAATTTTCAGCAGGGATTACCCCTATTGATTTAAATGTATGAAAACATTTATTTGACGCAATTTTTAATTTATAATTTATTTAATAATTTGGGAAAAATTTAAACAACGTGACATCAGGACGGACAAGGCGACAGCTGTTTCGATTATACCTTGTAAATCTCTTCAAAACTTTTTCTCCCGGGACCCTCACTAGGGTAGGCACGTTGTCGTTGGTGTGAGGGCTTAGCCAAACTCCGTAACGCCCGATTATGAGGCGGAGCTGTTTAGGACTGACATCTACGCCGTTTCGCCTCATAGGAGGGGGGGGGGGGGGATGTCGGTGACCAAGAACTGCCAACCCCCCCAATCCAGGGTGTTATTCGGACCGTGCGTACTGGACGATTTGCAGCCAGGGGATTAATTCGGCTGTATTCGAATGGAGCTTTTCCCGGGCCACCTCGGGAAGTATTAATGGCCTTACCACAGTAAGGGGCGCTGCTGTGGCGGACGGTTCTTTCCCCGTATATAATACTGGACCGCTGAGCCCGCCTTGTCGGACAGGTGGTCGTACGACCAAGATGAACGGCTCATTACCTGATTGTAATAAGGACGATGTAAAGAAGAGAACTGAGCCGCAATCCAAGGACGACAAATACGAATTAAGCGATGCGTCGGGCTCGGGGAGCGAGAGTAGTGTTGACTCAATGAACTTCGTGTTGGAGAAGCACACAAATGAAAACGGAGTAGAAGAGTGGAGAAGTGCACGGAGCAGAGGAAGTAAAAGAGCTCTCTCGCATTACCGTGCAGCACTAAGAATTGTAAAATGCTTGGGAGCAGTGGTCGACCCAACAGAAGTGGAGATCGGGCGCTTGGAATGGGCCCATGAAGCGGTAGAAGTAGGTCGAAGGCAGTTCAAAAGGTTTGCTGCGTGAAATCCTCGATTCTGCAACCGGTACGAGGAGGAAGAAGCGTCGAATGGCAGAATGAAGAAGCAACGTTCGGCAGAAGGTGACAAGCCTGCTTTCAAGATGCAGAAAGAAGCCAGTCCTAGAGCCGCGAGGCAGGGCAGTCGCATAGACAAGAAAAGTAGGCCCAAAGCTGTAAGACAGATGGGCTCCGATAGCGAGGTAGCAACTACATCGAAAGCTGCGAGTCAGAGGGAAGTTCCAATTACGGAAATAGGAGATAAGCCAAAGGGAGATAACGCTAAGACTCCGGCTTTCTCGGAGGCGCTAAAGGGAGTTAACGCTAAGACTCCGGCTTTCTCGGAGGTGCCAAAGGGAGATAACACTAACACTCCTGCTTTTCCCGAGAAGATGAGTGATGTGGCAAAGCAGTCACTGACTGTGGCGCTGGTTGATCGTAGCAGTCCTTTCGGACAAATGACTACTTAAAGGTGGAGATCTGTGGAAAGGGAGCTTATTAGCTTAATGCTTAAGATGATGCGGGGACAACCAAGTAAGCCCCTTCCAACCTTTGTTTCGGGGGATGGTATAATGGTGTGAAGATGATAGCATGTGACAACATCGCGAGCTTGCGGTGGCTGGAGGAAGTGGTTCCAAACTTCCAAAGGCTAGGCACGAACGTGCGGTTTGAGGTGGTGGATAAAGCGCAAATCCCCACGATACCAAAAGTTAAGGTATGGATACCATGCGTAATGAAGTCGGAGGATACACTGCGACTTCTGCAGAATCAGAATCCGAACATACCGACACAGGATTGGAAGGTACTTACTGTATCTCGGCCTACCGAGGATGGTCAGTTCTACATCTTCCAAATAAACAAGCAGGCGGAGGATATTCTGTACACGCAGCTTGGCAAAGTGTCCTTTGGCACTGGCAAAATCTACATGCGACTCAGGAAAAGAATTCCCGAAGATAAAAACCTTAACAAGCTAGGGGTGGGCGAAGTCGAAAAGGACCTCAAAACCCTAAGGAAAAAACGACAGGTGGAGGTCCCCGACGTCACCACGAACGTGCTAGAAGAGGACCAACCGCTAAATGGTGCTGTGACTCGCACAGAGGATACTCTAAACCAAAAGGAGAAGGGGAGGACGACGACGTCAAGACGAAGGTGCTGGAGGTGGACAAACAGCCCAATGGTGCTGCGAGTCCTACAGATAAACCTCCACCACAGTAAAGTGGCGTCGAGCGAACTCCTCCTAACCCTTGATGAGGGTTCGTTTGACGTGGTACTGATCCAGGAGACGTGGCACTCATCGGGAGGAAAGGTTTCTGGACTTAGCGCACGCGGGTTTGGCGTTTAGTACGCGCAAACGGAAGAACGGGTACGAGCTGTAGTAATGGTAAGGAAACAGCTGCATTCATATATGCTGCCTAATTACACCACTGAGGATCTCGCAGCGGTGGCCATTGAGCAAAAGAATAAGCAGGCATTTATCTGGCGTCCTGCTACATGGCCCATGCTGCGGAGGTTTAACCGATAGAGTGCAAAAGGCTAGTACAGGTGGAAGGGCGCAAAGGGCGGTTGGTCATAGGCGCAGATGCAAATGCGCACCACAATGTGTGGGGAGGAGCAGATATGAACGAGAGAGGCGAATCTCTGTTTTGTTACATCCTGCAAACCAATTTGCAGATAGCCAAGAGGGGAAATGTCCCTTCATACATTAGTCCAACAACCAGCAATGTTCTGGATATTACATTGAGCTCCGAGCGTGATATTTCAAGGTATGATTGGATGGTTCTTGAAAGACCATCCTTCTCCGACCATGCGTATATCAGCTTCAGCATCCCCCTAAAGAGGGTAGAGAAGGGAGGAACCTTTAGAAACCCTAGGTCAACGAACTGGAATAAATTCCAGAAACATGTAGAAAAAAACTTGGGACAACCCAAAGAGGTTGCTAATGTAGAGGAACTGGAGGAGTCGAATGAATTCCTAACAAGAACACTTATGACTGCGTATAACAAAGCTTGCCCTCTAAGAAGATTCAGAGGAAAAGCAAAGCCGCCATGGTTGGGCAATGAGCTGAGTCTTCTAAGAAGACAGGTAAAAGAAATGTTTAAGCTCGCAAATACCGCGCAAAACGAAGCGTGTCGCGACGAGTACAGGGATATACTGAGGATCTACAACCGTGAAATTACCAGGGCGAAGAGAAACTCATGGAAAAGTTTCTGTACGGGCATAGAGTGCTCCAGCGAAACAGCACGGTTGAAAGAAGTCCTAGCAAAGGGAAACAAAGTCCAGGGACTAATAAAGAAAGAGAACGGAGAATGGTCACGTAATAGTGAGGAATCCCTTGAGGTGCTTCTCGATACACATTTCCCATCGGGAGACGGTTTAAAAGAGCCAGCAAACATCACTCACCCTTCGATCACGGAGCTAGTAGTGCCGGGCTTGGTGACCGATACCAAGATCGAGTGGGCAGTGACGGCGGTTTCTAAGTTTAAATCGCCGGGTCCAGATAGTATATTCCCGGCCATGCTGCAAGTCTCAAGTAGGGCGGTCGTGGAATGGCTTAAAATAATATTCGATGGGTGCATAAGACTGAATCATGTCCTGGACTCTTGGAGAACTGCTCGTGTAGCTTTTCTACCAAAGGCGGGGAAGATCGGTCACGTGTATCCTAAAGACTATAGACCCACTAGCTTAACGTCATTTCTGCTCAAAACCTTTGATAGATGTGTACATAAAGTCCAACGTGGATGAAAGGCTGCTATCCACAACACAGCATGCGTACACCAAAGGCAAGTCGGTAGACACCGCATTGCATAGGGTGGTAATAAGCATAGAGAAATCCCTGGAATATAAGGAGTATGCTCTAGGAGTCTTCTTGGACATTGCCGGGGCTTTCAATAATTTTGCAAAATGGGCGATTATGGATGGTCTTAATTACATTAAAGTACATCCTGCCTTAATCATATGGATCGGCTGCATGTTAAATTGCAGAAAGATTACATCACAATGGGGATTTTTCGAGGCCACGAAATCAGTGGACAGGGGCACGCCGCAGGGAGGGGTGCTATCACATCTGCTGTGGACGCTGGTCACCAACCAACTGCTCAGGCAATTCGATGAGGGACCCGTAAAACTTACGGCTTACGCAGATGACGTTGCAATTACCATAAGTGGAAAGTGCCTTCCAACGATTAGTTCTTTGATGGATCGGGCGCTTCGGGATATTCATACCTGGGCATCTAATATCGGGTTGAAAGTCTATGCGGAGAAGACGGCTATGGTATTGTTTACAAAGAGGTACAAGGTCCCAAATTGGACCAGGCCTAAGTTAGGAGGGGTGACCTTACAGGAGAAACCTTGCACAAAATATCTAGGAATCATCCTAGACAGTAAGCTGTCATGGAAGCTCAACGTGGAGGAGAGGGTCAACAAGGCCTCAACGGCACTCTATGTATGTAAAAGAATGCTGGGGTGTACGTGGGGCCTATCGCCCTCTCTTTCTCATTGGGTTTTTACAGCGATTGTAAGCCCTATTCTATACTATGGAGTCCTTGATTGGTGGAAAGCCACACAAAAAACAACATACCTAAAAAAATTAGAGGGGGTATGCAGACTACCGATGCTTAGCATTACGGGAGCCCTGAAAACAACCCCGACGGCTGCACTGTATGCCATTCTGCACATTCCAACTGTAGGCCTGGTAGCAAAGAACATAGCATTAACGACCGCAACCAGGCTCGGTGCTCCGGGGCAGCTTGAGCGCCGAACATATGGCCATAGTAGTATAGCGTCATCAATCACAAGACGAACAGACTACATGATTCCATATCTGCGCTTCGAGGGAGATCTTAAGGCCACAATAGAGGTGGACGGATGGCGTAAGGGTGCGCAAATGGCGGACGAGGCGATACATGTGTACACCGATGGTTCCAAAGTAATCCGGAAATAAGCATATCCTACAGGCTGCCGGATTACTGTAGCCGTTTACAAGCGGAAATATTAGCCGTAACCAAAGCAGTAGAAACCCTGGAAGAGAATAGCTTAAGATGCAACCGTGTTAACTTTTATATTGACAGTCAAGCAGCGATTAAGGCAATAATCTCGCATAGCACAGCATCTAAATGCGTGTTAGAGTGTAAGCAGTCTCTGGAGAGAATCGGGATAGGGAGAAGCATACATCTATATTGGGTCCCAGGGCATATGGAAATAGATGGAATGAAAAAGCGGACGAACTAGCTAAAAAGGGCGCATCCCTTGAAGCTTGATCCGTAGATGTCCCAATTAGATTGGGCGAGATTAAGCGAAGGCGAGAGGTGCACCTGATCGACCAAGCGGAAAAGGCGTGGGGCTGTAAAGTGTCGAAGATTATGTGTAGGTCTTACAACCTTAGACTAACACAGTTGCTTCTATCATTAAAAAGAGAGGACTGTAGACTCATGACGGGTATTCTGACTGGACACTGCCTTCTGGCATCACTTGCATTTAAATTGGGCTTGGTCAGTGATAGCAGATGCAGGAAGTGCGTGTTGGAGGAGGAAACGAACGAGCACGTTTTGTGCTCATGCCCTGCACTTACCAGGCTAAGACTCCAGCTATTAGGAGTGATACAGCTGTCAGACCTAGAAGCAGCAAGTGGCTTAAGTCCTAGGAAGCTTCTAGTATTTGCCAAGAGGACGGAGTTATTTTATAACATAGGTCCTGGTTTTTGATAGGGTTTTTCAGTTTGGTCGTTAAAAGAACTTTCTGGTAACACTACGGACTCAATCAGTCTATGTGAGGTCCTCATGGACCGGCCAGTTCAACCTACCTACCTTTCTCCCGGGATTGAGATCTGAACCCGCACTCCTACGACGCACAGTGTTTCGTGTAGAACAAGCTAGCTGGACAAAAACAAAGTTCTTATTCCAAGAAAAGTGTAATAAGAAATGAAAGAAAACAAACAAAATAACGGTATTTTTGCTTTTTTTTTTGATATTTTTGCTCAAATATATTGAGACATTGAAGTAAGAAGGCAGGAGTGCCCGTAAAATGCATTGATTAATTTGCAAAATTCTTGTTGAATATTAAGCTTCATATTTCTTTTAAATGAACACTTTTATATAATTTTTTTGATGGATTCTAAGCTGAAAGGTAATTAAAATTTTTTAATAGTAATTCTTTCGCAATTAGAGTATTTTCAATATATTTAACATTCCGTTATTAAGAAGAAAAGGTATTTTTTCTCTATATTTTTAATTTTAGGGACAAAAAAGTTACATCCATCCGCGGACATCCGGGCTAAGTTTTACATATGTTATAGTCGCAAGTATTCTCTAATAGTCGAAAGAAAAAACCATTGCGAATTCTTTGCACATCTATTTTTAATTTTTTTTTTTTGTAGATTTAGTTATCTCTACATATAAAATAGGATGTATGTACGTACCAGCTCCGACGAGATATTTGAACCTTTAAAGCTGATCTACAAACGGCAAAACCAATTCCCAGGTACAGGGAACAAACACGTAACCATAAAAAACACAAAAATAAACGCGCAAGGTCAACAAGAGCACACCAAAAGCAAAAAGGCGAAGATCACTGACTTCAACCTGCCACAACCTATCGCACTAGTCACCAAGGCATAAAAACAGGTACATACAAAGCAATCCTAATGCAGGTATAATCACACAGGAACTCTACACAACACAAACCCATTTGGTAGCATCGACGCTAATACCTGAATGCAATATAAATACTGCACAACTGATAACAAATAAGAACGATCAACGACACTTAAGATGGCAGCAAAACAATCATCAACTATTCACCCTGTCGGAAAATCAACAACACAAAACAGTTTAGTTATAACCGCACCAAGAACGGAGTTTTTTGATATTTGGATTCAACATTCGAAGGAAACCAGATATAAAGAATTATTGAGTTTTTTTGTACTTAAGTACGATTTAAGCGAAGCAGCCGAGTATTCGATAAAAAGTTTAAGCTTACAAATATCGGCATATTCGTCGAAGCTGGATCAAAAGTGGAACACTTCTGGAAGACATAAGGAGCGATTATTGAATAAAAACTCGGAGTGGCTTTCGGGTCCAGACTTCACATTTACAATAACGGTGGATTCAAAGTTGCCATCAGACCAACCAATCACTTCTTCAGGTAACCCCGTCCCCGGAAGACGAAAGAAGGACTTTGTTAGCTGCAATGAAAAAACCAAACGGCGTCGATTGGATGACCTCTTGCAATCTAGAAGTCCTGGTGAGATACTTTATGCGGCAGAAGTATCAACACGTATGTCCGGCAACAGAAATGTTACTAACATTATAAAAAAATCACAGGAAACCACTCAAATATCCGGCAAAAAGATGCCATGTGAGCCAGATGCAAGATGCTTGAGCAATGTAGAAGCTTTAGCATACTACGTAGATAGCAAGTCGACGACTCATGGATACAAAACGACTCGGAAGTGGAGCATGAAGGCAGGCCATAAGGATTATCCATCATTTTATAGTCTAAGAAAAGCTAAGGCAGAATGCTATCCAAATGAATTTGATGTGGGTGAAACACGTACGGAAATTAAAGTCCAGTCCGTATTAGATAAAACCGTTGAGCGTTTTGTTTTAGCAAATCAAGAAGTTTTTGTTAGTTTATTACCTACAAACTTGACGTCTACTTTAATCAGCAAGTGGGGTTGCGGTGGAAGCTCTGGCCATAGCACATATATGCAAAAGTTTACATGCAGTTCTGACACTGATGAGTTTTTGTTTATATTTTCTTTCGTTGCTCTTCAATTACAGGATGAAAAAATGTAACATTGTTTGGCAGAATCCTCGACCTTCTTCTGCCATGTATTGTCGTCCAATTAAATTTATTTTTTCTAAAGAAACAAAAGCTTTTATTGTTTTTGAAACGAACAAAGTTTTAGAGGAGATAAATGCGTTGTTGCCAACAAAGTACATGCTCGAAGAATACGAAGTTTCCGTAAATCACAATATGCTTCTAACAATGATTGACGGAAAAGTTTGCAATGCTTTGACAGAAACTTCTTCCGCACAAAAGTGTTATATTTGTGGTGCCACTCCAAAAGATATGAATAATGAGTTACGGGACTTTACGCCTAACCGAGATAATATCCTTCGCGCATTAGCATCTGGGTATAATATATATATACAAAGATTTTAAAAATTTGCGGTCGAGACTAAAAAACTATACATAGATCTCTATACATGGTTTAATATGCCTGTTACAGTTCATAAAATCTTAGTGCATAGTATTGATATTATAAAATCAGCAATTTTACCTATTGGGGTCAACTTTCTGAGGAACCACAGGAAGCTCGTAACAAAGATTTGAGACGATTCAGGGATGATTATTAAATTAAAAATCTATTGCCTTTTCTACTTTGTATGATAGTTTACTTTTAAGTTTTTGTAATAAGTAATTTTCACATAATTAATTTAATTATTTACATTGTTTATATTATTATTGTAATTCACTTTTACATTCCTGACTGTTACTATAAAATAATTTTGTAAAAATTTTAGTGCCAGGATAAATACTCAAATAAATACAAAATATGTACATATGTACATTCACTCACATAAATAAGTAGACACCCCTTTATGGACAGTTCTTACAATTTTCGCTTTCGCAAATTTATTTTAACTAATTTCCCATAAGAAAATTTGCCACGATCTATAACAAAAACTAAATTATATTTAAAAAATGTTTGGAAAATTCGACGAATTTTCATAAAAAATTTTAATTTTTTTTCCGAATTTTTATAATTTTTTAGAGTATTGATATTTGTAGTCCATTCAATTCAAGTACAATAAAGTAATATTCTTAAGTCCTTTAAATTTTTTTGGATGTATGTCACTTATTCACATGAGTTACTGTATATGAAATAAGCAAATATGCATATGAAGTAAAATTTTGGAAAAAAATAAAAAAAAGAACATATGGATGAAAAAAATGACGTAAATGTAATAAATGACTGCATATGAAACGCAAAATCTCATAAAATAATTTTGTCCAGCTAGCTTGTTCTACACGAAACACTGTGCGACGGTTGAAGTGTTACAAAGGCATTCAGCCACGCCATGCCTTAGTTGTCGTAAACCCTATCCCAATTGCCTTCTTTACATATTTTCTTTATTCAGAGTTCATACTTCGTATGGCATAATGTGGTAAAGTTATGCGTTGGTAAGGCGGTTTCAAGGAAACTTGGTGTTAAATTTTGTGCGCAAATGAGTTTTCAATAAGTATGCATTTTCAGTTTTTCGCAGTTATGGAATTGACCCCCAGGACGGACAACGCGACAGCTTTTCGATTATACCTTGTAATCTCTTCAAAGCCTTTTCTCCCGGGAGTGGGATTTGAACCCGCACTCCTACGATAGTTGAACTGTTACAAAGGCATTCAGCCCGCCATGCTTTAGTTGTTGTAAACCTTACCCCAATTGCCTTCTTTGCATATTTTCTTTATTCACAGTCCATACTTCGTATGGCATAATGTGGTAAAGTTATGCGTTGACAAGGCGGTTTCAAGGAAACTTGGTGTTGTTGCTTTTGTTGTATTTATAGAACTCCAACGAATTAACCAATATTGTATACTTGTATGAGTTTTAAGCGGGGATTACCCTTATTGCTTTAATTTTATGAAATCATTTATTTGAAGCAAGGGGAGTGCAGGTTCAAATCCCAATCCCGGGAGAAAAGGCTTTGAAGTGATTTACAAGGTATAATCGAAACAGCTGTCGCCTTTGCCGTCCTGATGTCACGTTGTTTAAACTTTTCCCAAATTATTAAATAAATTATAAATTGCTTCAAATAAATGTTTTCATGCATTTAAAGCAATAAGGGTAATCCCCGCTTAAAAGTCATACAAATAGACAACCTTGGTTAATTCGTTGCAGTTCCAGAGAATTTAAACACAATGAGAAGGCGTTTTTGCTAGATTCCAACTTTTTTGCATGTGAACACGTCTTGCACTTCACCACACACAATCCAATTTCAATGTTAACCAGTTAACAGCAGAAAATTCCCTGTCAACAGTTTCAGCTGGTGTATAAATTCTCTAGATTTTCTCTTAATATGATTTCTTTGTGGGAATATAGGTATTTAGTAGGATTAATTATATTTAAATTTTATTATTTGTAGCAATATATTTGCATGTTTTATGATTTAATATGAATTTGAATTTAATTAATATAATTTAGAAATTTTAAAAAAGGTAAAATAAGCTTAATTTCAATGGTAAATGGAGGGTTGAAAATGGCCTTGTGGCGTGCAAATTCGTATATACGATCAAAGTAGCAGATAAGACAACATAAAAGTCATAGTAAGTTTGGCGCACCTGTTAAGCACTCGTTTAAGGCTGCAGGTGTTTCAGGTTCGAACCTCAATAAAGCTTGTTTTCTGTTTTTTTTTCTTTTTTATTGATGGAAAATCCCGTTAACATATCGAATTATGAATTTTCGATAAGCAAAAGCCGAAAAGTCGATGTCATTTTGCTTATTATATTTGTTAATTATATATTTTTTTCTGTAATTTGAAATAATATTCCAAGTATACAGTTTTATAGCCCTTTTAATTCTACCCTTACAAAGTGCAAATGTCAAGTTCATAGAAAATTCCGCCGATTTTTGGCAATTTTTTCCGTTTTTGACTATTTTGCGTTTCAAATCTTTGATTACCTTATTCTGACCTGATCAACTGACCATGTATATTTACAAATATATTGTTAGAGTTGCGCTTTTTCGTTCATTTCAGAGATTCGGTTGTTTCGTTCTTTTTGTTCATCTGTTCCTTTTTTTCAAGCAAATTTGTTCACTGCCGCTCAGACCGACGAAAAAAGTCAACAAGTATAGAGGGGTGTGTGTATGCAGCAATGCTTTGTGTAGGTATATTTAAATGTGTTATGAATAAATAAGTTAATATATATACATAGGTATAATTAACTTCAAAAAAAGTTACAAATTTCGGAAGATCGAGGAATTTGAAACAGATCAGGCACAAATTGTAAATATGAACATAAATGTAATAATTAGTTTCTTACAAAAGATGTTTTTCATAAATGTATACACACATATCGCATAAGTGGCATCATCGACATTCGTGCTCACTGTGAATTTCTACGTATGTATGTATGAATTTACAATGTTCGTGAACGAGAAGAGAGAAAGAATAGCATTAGGTAAAACGAACTAAAAGAACAAATAGAAACGAAATCGAAGATCTAGTTCACTTGTTCAGTTGAGAGACCCGGTCAATTGAACAAGTTCAGAGCGAAACGACCCAACTCTATACATTGCGCTTGCAAGTGCGAACGACCTCAAAAATTTTTCGCTTTTGCTATTTTGTTTGTGGGTCAGGTGAAGGCGGCGAGGAAAAAGAAGATTTTTTTCTTCTCATTCGAAACTTCGAAATATCAGAACAGAAATGGAAATATGAAGTTTTGTATGGTATAGCCTCATGCGTAAAAGGAATAGCATATGTGCGTACGAAAGCCAAAAAACTATTTTCATACATTTCACACACGCGCCAATTTTTATGAGTGCCTGGTAATATAAAAATGTTTCTTGCCCAATGATTTACACTTTGAAGACAAGGAAGGAAGATATTGGATTTTTCACAATGTCTTTGAAAAAATTAATTCTATAAGTTTGCTTTTGGACAATGTGTAGTAGGCGGGAAAGGAAGGTTTTCTCTTAGGTGTAGTAGTTTTGGGCTATATGTACGAGGCCAGACAGGCTTTGAATGTGTTAGTAAGCGGAATCAAGTAGAAATAAAAATTTTGTCTGACTTCGATTTTTTGTTCTTCCTCTTATGTTTGTGATTTTGTTGTTGAGACGTAGGCGGGAATGTAAGATTTCCTCGCCAAAATCTAAGGTTGTGTTAGTTTTGGCCTATATGTACGAGGCCGGACGAAATGTTTGAATGTGTTGGTAATAAGAATCGACACAAAATCAAAATTTAAGATTTTGTCTCTTTTTGACTTTTGTGCTTTAGGATGAAGCGAAGGCGGGTATGGAAGTTAGGAAAAATGTTTGCATATTCTTAGCGACATTTGCGATTTTGTATGGTCGCCTATTACCATGCCAGCTTTCAATGGTCTTGAAATGCCCTTTTTAGCTTTGAGAACAATTTCTAACAATTGAAAGTAATTCAAAAATTGTTTGAATTTGGTTAGCTTTTAATTTTGTCAAATGGTTTAAGCACATTTTTATATATTCTTGCAAAAAATTTTGCTTTGATATTGCATTGTAAGAAAACGCGCTTATCGGCAAAATTTTGCTATTTTGGCGCAATACCAGAATTTTTATAATTTCAGCTAAAAAAAAATGAAGAAGGATTTTCACTGGAGCGCGCTTCGAACCCACGAAATCGTACAACAATGTAGTTGCCAACACAGCTATGCCACAATAGCTTGTGAAGTTTAATAGCCTAACAGGCAGTTATAAGCATGAGTTTCAATCTAGTGAGTGGTGAGTGAATGCGTGGAACATATATATAATTTCTAACTTGGAAACATATTTATATGTTGTACAAAGGAGATAGCCCTATTATCCTCTATGATTCGTATAGTACTTTTTACTTCGCAGCATTCATTAGAGATGCGAAATGCATGAGTTTCAATCAAGTGATGGTGAGTGAATGCGTGGAAGATATATATAACTAACGCTAATTTCTGACTTGGAAACATATTTATATGTTGTACAAAGGAGATAGCCCTAGTACTTTTTACTTAGCAGCATTCATTAGAGATGCCAAACGCAATTTATATTATCCAGTAACCCTACACATTTTTATGATGGCCTGGTGAATCGGGCCCTTTTTCAAATTTTCTGCCTTCTTCTGTACTTTATAAAAAGAAACTTTTATTGATTTTTGATTGAAATTGATACAAGTGCTTTACACCTGCACCAAACACCCTATTAAATAATTGCCTCCTAAGACCTTACTTAATGGGGCAAGTCAATTTACAATGAATCATCATAATTTATTTACAAAAAATCAGAGAATTAAAATTTCCAATATATTTGCTCTGATCAGAGAATTTTTTGGTAACAGACGAACAGAGAAAATCGTTAAGAGAATTTTCTGTTACGTCTTGCACCCCGTTAAGTTAACATGAATTTGGGAATAGTGATGAAGTGCAAGACGTGTCACATGCAAATGGATCGTAAGCAGTGGATGCCAAAAAACGCCTTCTCATTGTGTTTAAATTATCTGGCATAACTTTACCACATGATGCCATACGAAGTATAGACTAGAGTTGGCAAATATCCGTGTACCTGTTATTTTGTCACAGCTACTGAAATATCACAGTACACTTCTAAAATTTATATGTAAAATCGCAACCATAATATTGCCGATTTTCTTATAAAACAAAAAAACACAAACAAATTTCCGGAGTGTCCATAAAGAAGTTTTTACGTTGACTCCTGTCCTACACCCTTTCACCAATTCTAATTAGATTGGAAAAAATAATTTATTTAATTTGTAAGGACGTTTAGACTTTGCTCATAAAGTTCAAAAAGTTGGAAAACACTTCATTTATCTGCACTTTCTTTAGGTAATGTGCAGATCGAAATGATCACATTTGTCGTTAAAAGCAGCTCAAAATATTTTTTTTCATAATACTCAGGCACCATGATTCAATTACTAGAGGTTTGTTCTTCAATGATGACAGAGCTTTGACACTCCCAAATTCAAAAATCTGGACGGGTTGCTTTTACGAAGTAAGGAAAATAGGGAATAATTCAATCCCTTTCACCGAAAATTGCAGTAGAAAAGTACCTTTGGTAGGATATTAGTAGTGATAATAAATGTGTAAAGCCAACAGGTTTTGGGGGAAATAATTCATTTTCTACTTAATATTTCGTGAATTGGTAAAGAGTTACGTTGGTTTGGTCATTCTTTAGGAATTTGTTTAAAGAATGCCGTACGTAAGAATTTTATTGAAAAATACACTCAAGGAGTTCAGAATTTTATGTATTTGACTTTGGAAACGTCGTAATAGCAAATATTATGTACGGATCGTGAAAAAACTTTTTTCATATTACATTTTTTCTTTGCAATTTTTGCTGTGTTTTGACAATATTTGCTATTCAATATTGAAAAAATAAACTACGGATAAAAATTATGCTCCGGAGGTCTGCAATGTAACGATGCTAGGCTATTTGCACAAAATCCTGAACTCCCTTACTATCTCAAAATTTTTTTCAAAAACTCCCTATCTGAGCATAATTTCAATGCATTTTGACATAAGAGGGAGTTAATGAAAACCATTCTGAGATAAGACGTTCTTCAACCTAGTTCTGATATAGGGCGTTTTTGTGACAAATCCTGAAATGGGAAATTTTTAAAAAATATTTTGAGATAGGACGATTTTGAACTGGCAGTCCCAATGACCTGACAAAAAATAAATAAAAAAAGGCTTATTGTCATAGAAATTTATATTTGGCCTTAACTTTGACAGGGGAGTTAAGCTTTGTTGCGGTCCTGCTACACAGCGAGAATTTACCTATTTATTCTAAAATTACGCATTTCCGTTTAAGTATTCATGGAAGTGTTTCGGACCAACCGTAAAATAAGAATATTCGGAACACGTTCGTTTGATAATACGAGTATTCCCAATAAGTATCTACATAATATTCTAAATATAAAACGATTCCACAAATTCTTAAATGGAGACGAATGTTTCTAACATACGGAATGAATAATTTAACATGATCAATGAGTACATTTCGTTGTGGCATCTCCATTATTTACTAATTACATTTTTACGTGAATCGATTTACTTGTCGATTTTTTGACGTTGAACAATGAATTTTAAATTGATTGAGGTTTCGTGTGCTCATAGGTTACGAAAATGTACGATTCTTTGGTGCACGTACTTTTCATAAAATTAGCTATGTTCAGCCAATAGATCATGGCGTAGTTAATAAGTTCATCATAAAATTAAAAAAATTGTTCTAAACAATTATGCAGTTCCGCACTCATCGGGTATTTGTAAACTGATTGCTTCATATTTATACTACTAATACAGTTAACAGATGTCAATTCGATTTGGGAGTAAAATGGCTGCAATTATAAAAAAAAAAATTTAGCCGATTAAACCTCTTGTGATTGACTCATGCACAGGCACATGATTCAATTACTACAGGTTTGTTCTCCAAATATTACAGTGCTTTGACACTCCCAGGAAGTAAGGAAAAAGTGGAATAATTCAATCCCCCTCAGCGAAAAGTTTAGTAGAAATTACTTTTAGTAGTATATTAGTAGTGATAATAAATATGTAAATGCCAACAGGTTTTTGGGGAAATAATTCATTTTCTACTAAATATTTCGTGAATTGATAAAGAGTTATATAGGCTTCTTTATTCTTTCAGAATTTGTTTGAAGAATGCTGTTTGATACTCAAAAATGCAATATCTCAAAATTTGTTTTAAAGCCTCCCTATCTGAGCTTAAGTTCAATGCATTTTCACATAAGAGGGAGTTAATGAAAAGCATTCTAAGATAAGGCGTTATTCTACCCAATTCTGATACAGGGCGTTTTTGTGCCAAATCCTGAAATGGGAAATTTTTGAAAAATATTTTGGGATGGAACTATTTCGGATTGGCAGCCGACTATTCTACTCAGTAGCTGCAATGAACTGACAAACAAATAAAAGAAAATGGCTTATTGCCTTAGAACTCTATATTCCGGCCTTGACTTTGACATAAGTGTTAAGCTTTTGTGCGGTCTTGCTACACAGGTAGTATTTAACTTTTTATTCTGAAATTTCGGAAAGCTCTTTTCCTTATAGGTATTCATAGAAGTGTTCCAGATAGAGCGTTAATTTAGAATATTCGGAACACGTTCATTTGATACTACCTCACGAGGTCCGAATATTCCAAGTAAGTATATACATAATATTCCAAATATAAAATGAACGAATCGGTTTACTAGTCGAGTTTCTGACGGCGAACAATGAAATTTAAATTGATTTAGGTTTCGTATGTTCATAGGTTTACGAAAATGCACAATTCCTTGGTGTCCGTGCTTTTCATTAAATTACTTATGTATTATGCCACACTAATAGATCATGGCATAGTTGATATATTCATCATAAAATTCAACAAAAATGTTCTAAGGAATTATGCAGTTCAGTACTTATCGGGTATTTGTAAACTAAATTCTTCCTATTTCTACTACTAATATTTTTCAAAAAATGGCAAAAAAAAACAACACAGTTAATGGCTGTCAACTCGATTGGGGAGCAAAATGACTGTAATTGTCAAAAATTTGTTCAGCCGAGCAAGGCTCTTGTGATTAAATCATGACACAGGCAGATGTGATAAACTCGGCTATAAAAAAACTTTTGTTGAATATTGTTCAATTTATTTTTCATATGCCTTTCATTCAGAAACCAAGGCGAATCACAGTCGTATAATTCAACCTCTAAGCCGAGATTTGGTACCTCTACTTAGGATTTCTTTTATTATCCACTTTACATTAGCATATCTCAAAGAAGGTTTAAAGAAACCTGTCTCGTGCTTTTCGTTTAGGTGTTGTTTTGTTGTTAGGTTGAGTCTGATTTTTCATGGAGGTGATATTTTAAAAATGACGTATTGGCTTTTTAATTTGCTTGTATAGTTTTTTATAAACACGTACTTACATATTTAATTAAAGACGTCACTTTCTATGCTTTTTTAAACCTCTTAAGACGTTGAGTAATTGAACAATTTAATGAAATTTTAAAATTGGGAGTTGAGTTTTTAACAATTTTTTCATTAGGTAACAAACAAAGTAAATATCATAAAAAGGTACCCGTTAAGTTTCAAATTCTAGAGTTATACTACGCGCAACAAATATTTTTTTATTTACTCCGACATGATTTAATTCGAATTTAGTATTTGATAAGTAAGAACAGACGTCAACTGACTACAGATTATGCCTTGGTAAAGTAATCAATGTAAGAGGGAACAAGCAAGCAGATAGTACATATGTAGGTACATAAATAAAAATATATAATGTGTATTAGAGTGGCCTGATTTCATATTTATTTAATATTTAAAATATGTTGGAATTTGAAAGCCAAAGCCTAGTTATATCGAATTACAATTAAAGTTGTGTGTGTTAGTTAAATTTTAAATATATACCGTAAATAAATTTTATTACACTTTATTACATTTTATTACAGTATACGTTTTCGAAAGCCTATTTGAATACCTTTCTAGTGTTACCAAGATCTTTAAAATCGGTTCAGACATTCTGTAGTTATCAGAGCTTAAAATACTATGATATTAAAATATAGAGAGATGAATTTACTTAAAAATTAAAAAAAAAAGAAAAAATATGCCATTTTAGTTTTTGGATATGTTATATATATTAAATAGACCTTCCTAAAAAAATTTATTTTATTTTAAAACGCTTGGCATTTGAAGATTTTTTCAAGTTTAAAATTTTATTTTAGAAAAAAAATTGTTTCAGTGTATTAAGAAATGTTTACAGTGTTTTCGAAAGCCGATCTGAATACCTTTCCTATGGTACGAAGACCTTTGAAATCGGTTGAGCCATCCGTAGTTATCACAGCTCAAAAGTACTTATTACCGTCATTTTTCACAACTTTGACACCTTGCCACGCCCACAATTTTTCAAAAATGCAATTTCTAAAAACGAGGTAGTGTTTGTATAGGTAAACTGTACCTCTATGCGAAATTTCTGCAAAATCTGAGGAGGTCGGGTTCAAAATGTGCCTTTTTTATAGGTTTTGATATGAAATTCCTCATATCGTCGGTCCAATGCCAATGTAACGAATGTGCATATTTGATGTTTTGTGAAAAACGCGTTTCAAACCTTGAAGACATCGTTAAAAATAGAGATTTAGTTAATAGAGATTTGATTTTGTATATTTCAACCACTATTGGGGGGTTTACTTTTGCAAACCACTAAGTAATGCTAATTGAAAAATGTAAATTTTTTAATTAAAAAAAATGCACATTCGTTTTGGCTTTGCAAAATTTGACATATATAATATTTCGTTTAAACCAAATGGCACATTCGTGACTTTGGCATTGTACCGACGATATGTGAGTTTTCATTGTTACGGTAGCGACGTTTTTGTGTAAAATTTTCATAGTTCTAAATAAAACTGTCAAAGTAATGATTGTATTATGATATGAATTGAATTATTATATGCAAGAGAAGTTAAAAATATAGTGCAATGAATTTCAATGTAAAATATAATTAATAGTGACCAGGGAAAGTCAAAGTAGAGCGTAGCGGTCGCAACATTATAAATTTCATAAATTGTGTGGCAGTTATTTTCATACCATCCACAGTAAAAATGTCCCACTGAACACACCATCTTATCGCATCTAAATTTAAAATTGAATCTATTAATAAGTAGATAAATTAAATGGGTCAAGCTTTCTTAATAAAATATAGGTATTGATATATTTAGATGTTGTTTAAAACGTATGCAAACAATTAAATTTGTAAAAATTCTAGTTTTCATGTTATAAAACTTTTTTCCCCTTTCTAGTAACGATCGCTACACCATTTCTTTCAAAACTTAAATTTTTACTGGGAACCGTACATTCTTCCAAAGATCTTGAGATTTATTTTTTAAGAACAGAATAAAAGTCCGGTCCCATAACTAAGATACGGTTCATCGAAATGAAAGGAATTTTTACCAATCCATTCCCGTAAATATCTGGATTTGAAACCTGTAGGGACACTTTCCAATTTTTGCTACAAACACTAGAAACTTATTATCGAAAAACTATAACCAACGGTTGTTGTTGTTGTTGCTGCTATTGTTGTAGCGATAAAGAAACACCCCGAACGTTTCGGGGAGTGTTATCGATGTTGATGGTCCTTTCCGGGATATATGTATATCCTGTATGTTGTATGTAACAAGCACCATTAAGGTACAAGCCCGACCATCTCGGGAACGATTTAATTTATTGGACCTTCTAGCCATACCACCGATAATTTTTTCTGTAGGACTTTTATTACAAAAGAAATAAGCCAGGGATCCTGGCTATAATTTTTATAAAACAATTTTACGAAATATGTATCCGCATTGAATGAAGCTCTACATATAAGCTTTATCGGCTGTCTATGGAAAATTAAAATCTTTTCTTTACGAAATGTTAAGATTCTTGAATTTTTATTCACAAATTATTGAAAAACAGAGGTCAACCTAATCTACGTACAAATGTTTGCATGTATGAACGAATGTTAACTATACTTACTCATATATACAAATACATACATACATATAAGAAAGGTTCCCAGTATTAAACAGCAATGCCAACTTTTGTGAAGATTTTTAATATAGGCAATATTACTTTTCAATACCCTGTAAAAGCACTTCTATTTGATCCTCCATCATCCGAACAGGTTAGGTAAGATAATAATAGATGGATTTTAGTTCGTCGAAACACCAAATTAGCTCCTGTCGACAAGAATGGTTATCCGTTGAACTTTTGAGCAATTATAGCTTTAGTGCAGGTGGCCAGGACCGAGAAACTACCGTTCCACTGCTCGAAAGAAAAGTAAATTTTTTGGTGCGGATATTCTACAGCAATTTTTTAAATCGTGTGGAGTGTTGTGAGGGTCTTCTTGAACTAAGTCAATTTATTTGCAAACCAATACAAAACTTCATAAAATAGTTGTTTGAGCGTTGTCACTTATGTTTCCACACGAATTGGGCATTTTTGGGCTCTCTATCTTTTCTTTCTAAACTCTTAGATTTGCTTGATTTAATTGAAATGAATCTCTACTTTTCACGAAGGCCTATTTATTGAGAGTAAAATTTGGTAAGCAAAGATGTTTCAAATCCCCTTAAAATTGGTCCAAAAAATTAGTTGCAGTGGCACAAGATAATAAAAGAGATATTTTTAAGTTTAGAAAAATTTGTTTTTTAAAAATGCTATAAAAAAGTTTCCTTAGTACCCAAATTTTTTCAGAGATTCGTGTACTTACTTATTCTCCCCGCAAGACAGCTCTGGATATTAATTTCTTTATAATCGCATTGCTTGTCACTATTTTCTCTGATAATTGCCTAATTTATATTAACGCATTATCTTTTCTTTGCTTTAACGGCCTTGATTGGAAATAATTTCCCCAATCCTCGCGCTATAAAAGATACAAGGCGCTATAAAATCCGAAGAGATTTTAGGCCGAGCTTCTCTTCCAATGTACGTTGTGCTCCTTTTAATTCTTCCCACCGACATATTTTACGACGACTTTGAAAAGCATCTGCAAGGCAGATGAGTTTTCGGTGAGAAGCTTCTCATGGCAGAAATACCCTAGGAATGGTTTTCCTATTTCAATTTCCAAATGCACAAGACATTCACATTCATTTAACCGTTTTATACAAAAAAAAAAAAAAATGATTTCTGATGCATATTTTTTTCGGGGCTGAATAATATCGTTATTTTCATCAAAAAACATAATCATATTTTTATTTCCATTTGTTTTTTCCATAATTTTAACAATATTCTCTCAAATTTCGTTTTGCTGGGCCCAAATTGTGTTATACGACTCGTGATAAAAATCCATTTTTCCACCCAGCTCTTAAAAAGAAAACCAGATGAACTACATATCTTAACTAGTGACCAATTTTCATAATTAAATATGAGTATTTATTCCAAACTTGATTTGACAAATATAAATATGTGGCATGTGGCTCATAATTGTTATCATATCGGAGGAATAAAAGCATCATAGATCAATTTGCGTATATATATTTTGTAATACATATATGTGCATATGATTGTATAGATAAAATTTTATCACAATAATTTTCTTCTCTATATTTTCCGCTTCGGATGTGTTCAAAATTCTTCCTAAACGCCCCGAAATGTAGTCATTATACAATTCAAAATTAGCAGTATATGGGTACGGATAAGGCCCACAAATGATATCGAAAAGAGGTCTGTGTAAGAGTGTTATAAGAGAAACAAGTAAGGAAGGTTAAGTTCGGGTGTAACCGAGTTGAGAGCTATGGTGGCAACATAAGGGAAAATAACCATGTAGGAAAACGAACCGAGGGAAACCCTGGAATGTGTATCAAATGAAAGGCATTAAAGAGTATTTTATGAGGGAGTGGGCCATAGTTCTATAGGTGGACGCCATTTAGGGATATAGCCATAAAGGTGGATCAGGGTTGACTCTAGAATGCGTTTGTACGATATGGGTATCAAATGAAAGGTGTTAATGAGTATTTTAAAAGGGAGTAATCCTTAGTTCCATAAGTGGACGCCGTTTCAAGATATCGCCACAAAGGTGGACCAGGGGTGACCCTAGAATTTGTTTGTACAATATGGGCATCAAACGAATGGTGTCAATGAGTATTTTAAAAGGGAGTGGGCCTTAGTTCTATAGGTGGCTGCCGTTTCGAAATATCGCCATAAAGGTGGACCAGGGGTGACTCTAGAATGTGTTTGTACGATATGGGTATCAAATTAAAGGTATTAATGAGGGTTTTAAAAGGGAGTGGTGGTTGTTGTATAGGTGGTCGCCTTTTCGAGATATCGCCATAAAGGTGGACCAGGGGTGACTCTAGAATGCGTTTGTACGATATGGGTATCAAATGAAAGGTGTTAATAAGTATTTTAAAAGGGAGTAATCCTTAGTTCCATAGGTGGATGCCGTTTCGAAATATCGCCATAAAGGTGGACCAGGGGTGACTCTAGAATATGTTTATACGATATGGGTATCAAATTAAAGGTATTAATAAGGGTTTTAAAAGGGATTGGTGGTTGTTGTATAGGTGGGCGCATTTTCGAGATATCGCCATAAAGGTGGACCAGGGGTGACCCTAGAATTTGTTTGTACAATATGGGTGTCAAAAGAAAGGTGTTAATGAGTATTTTAAAAGGGAGTAATCCTTAGTTCCATAGGTGGACGCCGTTTCGAGATATCGCCATAAAGGTGGACCAGGGGTGACCCTAGAATTTGTTTGTACAATATGGGTATCAAAAGAAAGGTGTTAATGAGTATTTTAAAAGGGAGTAATCCTTAGTTCCATAGGTGGACGCCGTTTCGAGATATCGCCATAAAGGTGGAGCAGGGGTGACCCTAGAATTTGTTTGCACGATATGGGTATCAAATGAAAGGGGTTAATGAGCATTTTTAAAGGGAGTGGGGCTTAGTTCTATAGGTGGATTTTCGAGATATCGCCATAAAGGTGGACCAGGGGTGACTCTAGAATGAGTTTGTACGATATGGGTATCAAATTAAAGGTATTAATGAGAGTTTTAAAAGGGAGTGGTGTGAAGACGTTTTCCAGATATCGACCAAAATGTGGACCAGGGTGACACAGAACATCATCTGTTGGATACCGCTAATTTATTTATATATGTAATACCTGCCAAGATTTTAAGGGTTTTTTATTTCGCCCTGCAGAACTTTTTCATTTTCTTCTACTTAATATGGTAGGTGTCACAACCATTTTATAAAGTTTTTTCTAAAGTTATATTTCGCGTCAATAAAACAATCCAATTACCTTACCATGTTTCATCCCTTTTTTCGTATTTGGTATAGAATTATGGCATTTTTTCATTTTTCGTAATTTTCGATATCGAAAAAGTGGGCGTGGTCATAGTCGGATTTTGTTCATTTTTCATACCAAGATAAAGTGAGTTCAAGTAAGCACGTGAACTAAGTTCATTAAAGATATGTCGATTTTTGCTCAAGTTATCGTGTTAACGGCCATGCGGAAGGACAGACGGACGACTGTGTATAAAAACTGGAGGTGGCATCAACCGATTTCACAGAAAACAGTTAATGTCATAAAATCTATGCCCCTACCAAATTTCAAAAGGATTGGTTAATTTTTGTTCGACCTATGGCGTTAAAAGTATCCTAGACAAATTAAATGAAAAAGGGCGCAGCCACGCCCATTTTGAAATTTTCTTTTATTTTTGTATTTTGTTGCACCATATTATTACTGGAGATGAATGTTGACATAATTTACTTATATACTGTAAAGATATTAAATTTTTTGTTAAAATTTTACTTTAAAAAAATTTTTTTTAAAAGTGGGCGTGGTCCTTCTCCGATTTTGCTAATTTTTACTAAGCGTACATATAGTAATAGGAGTAACGTTCCTGCCAAATTGCATCATGATATCTTCAACGACTGCCAAATTACAGCTTGCAAAATTTTAAATTACCTTCTTTTAAAAGTGGGCGGTGCCACGCCATTGTCCAAAATTTTAATAATTTTCTATTCCGCGTCTTAAGTTCAACTCATATACCAAGTTTCGTCGCTTTAGCTGTCTTTTGTAATGAATTATCGCACTTTTTCGGTTTTTCAAAATTTTCGATAGCGAAAAAGTGGGCGTGGTTATAGTCCGATATCGTTCATTTTAAATACGGATCTGAGATGAGTGCTCAGGAACCTACATACCAAATTTCATCAAGATACCTCAAAATTTACTCAAGTTATCGTGTTAACGGACGGACGGACGGACGGACGGACGGACATGGCTCAATCAAATTTTTTTTCGATCCTGATTATTTTGATATATGGAAGTCTATATCTATCTCGATTCCTTTATATATGTACAACCAACCGTTATCCAATCAAACTTAATATACTCTGTGAGCTCTGCTCAACTGAATATAAAAATATGAGCCACTTATGAGCCTCCTAGAGTTATATGGGACTCATATTTGGGCTCATATGCAGTATGGCATCTGGCTTACATATGTATATCAAACGACTATTACGAGAAGGTAGATTTTTATTATTTTTTTATTTCAAATGATTTTAAATTACCCAAAAAAATACAAAAAATAGAATATGCCTAGATCTATCCATAAAAATGGTATATACCGGGTACAATCCCATATCTGAGAATTCTGAGTAATTTCGTTCTACTGTAAAACCTTGTTGAATGCAGGTTGCAGATTTTACCGCGGCGTCGATAATATTCTGTAAAAAACACTTTAGCAACGCAATAAGTTTAAGTGATAAGAAATCATCTTAGCTGGGTTCAATAACTTGACTTCAAAAATTTACATATGTAGGTACGTACAAATTTTAGTATTTTATTAACACATGTGTTCACAGTAAACTTTAACAGACGAAGCTCATAACTTCGATGGAGGGCTTGTTTTCATTACAAAATGATGACTGATATAATGGTCAGTGATGCTAATATTAATGACTTATAGTCAGGGCCGTAGAGAGAAAATCCGGGGCGGGGACTAAACAATTTACGGGCCCGCTATAAAAAATCCACTAATACATTCGATTAATTTGCTTTAATGGCGTCTCAAGTCATTAATCATTATTGATGGATTACATCAAAAAACATTTTTGGAGCATCAACTAAATGATTTTTGGACTAAGAGCTGAAAATAAAATTAAAACAGAATATTTACTATTTATACTGTTTTATTGTAACGTAGAAATAAAATTCTCTTTTAACAGCCACGTATTGTTTTAAATAATCTTTTTAGTTCTTTGGTAACATTATAGTACATTTCTGATAAATATAAAGATGATTACAAATTTGGATATCAAATAGCGGATTTTCTTGCTTTTTTCGCTGCAATTTTTTTATAATAATATTGCAACGAATTTAAGGAAGCTCCGCTTATTTTACACGTTCGTATCGCTAGATTGTTAAATAAATAACTCCAATATTCAATAATGCAAAATGGTCTTTATTAGACTACTTTGAAAATACTTCACTTATACTTCGCAGCCAATAGCGTGCTTAAATTAAACTGATTACAGAGTACTCAGCTTTCGCTGCTTTTATACGCTGTGCCCAAATGTCTAGACGTTTCTTCTGCTAGAATTTTCTACTTGGTTACCAGCTATACGCTACCAGCTATAAACTACAGATTCACGTTTATAGCCTCTCGCATAGCCATATGCGCGTGTATATGTGAGCAATACTTCCACCGATGACTACATCTGTATGTGAGTTATCTCTTCGTTGCCTTGTATGTATGTGGGTAAATGATGATTAATGTGTTTATGTAGCTTGCTTTAATGTTTTTGTTGTTGTGCATTTACTTATTAACAGCTTAGAGATGGTAATATTCGTCACAATATCAAAATTAGACTGTCTTGCAACATCAAAATTTTAGAAATAAGGTTTTTCAATTAGAAGAAAACTTTTCTAAGCGGGGTCGCCCCTCGGCAGTGTTTGGCAAGCGATGCGGGTGTATTTCTGCCATGAAAAGCTCTCAGTGAAAACTCCCCTGCCTTGCAGATGCCGTTCGGAGTCGGCATAAAACATGTAGGTCCCGTCCGGCCATATTGTAGGGAAAATCAAGAGGAGCACGACGCAAATTGGAAGAGAAGCTCGGCCTTAGATCTTTTCGAAGATTATCGCGCCTTACATTTATTTTATTTTTTTAATGGTGACAGACCTTTATCAAAATTTGCTTCGGTACATTTTTTTTGAGGAAGTCCCATCGTTGTGGACTGCTGCTGAAAATAGTAAAACATTTTTGTACAACTCCGAAGAAAGTAATTGCAGCCGTACAACGTTCTGCAGCATCAACACCAAATAAATTGAGACCGTGGGTTGCACAAGGCCAGTAATCAGCATTCGAGTTTTTGTCGAAAATGTGACGTTATGCTCCGTTGGAGCTGCCATTCATATTGGGGCCGTTATCGTACCACAATCTTTTAATGGGATTTCATGCCAAAAACCGTTCTTAAATTGTAAAATTTGTTGCTTTCGAATTGAAATGGGGTAGCGAAAAAGGAACGTAGTCTGTTCAACGTGACTAGCATCAGGCGTAGCATCAACGATAATAGCAAAATACTTGGCTTTCTTGCCTTCATATAATATAGCTTCCCTCACGTGCTTTGCACAAATTTCTATAAACTCGTTCTGAATGTCTGGGGAAAGATAGTGAACTTGTAAACGTTTATGCTGCTGTTGTGATATCCTAACTTTCTCCAAATGATCTCTAAGCATTGGATCATAATGGCTTATGAATTCTAAGATGCCAAAAAATTTTTCATTGTTTCGTTTACCAAGATGTATACTTTCGCCTCTGAAAGCTAGGCCTATTTCATCCAAAAATAAAATAGTGTCCAAAACTCTATATAACATTTATTTCCACTTTTAAGGTTCAGTGATTAGCTGTTCATTGATAAGTGTATCAATTGTAGCCTCCTTTTGAATTCGATTTTGTAAAGATCGGCATTGACTATAACATTTAATGTGATCTTGAGTATTTTCGTGTGCTAGCAGTTTATCGTATAGCTTCTTCCACACGTGAAATTTCGAATATCCGCCAGGACAACAAATTTTAGGTCGATTTAAAGTATTGGTGCTTAACAGATGACATGGTAGGCAATAAAAAGCGTTGCTACAGGCACTCCACACCAACGAGTCATGCTCAACTTTCTCTCCATTTGGCAAAATTCTGTTTAACAACGAGGTAGGAAATACGTCGTCATAACGATCATGTGGAAAAATAACAGGACACTTTTGATGACCTCGACGAATTATTTCGTTGACTTCTTCAGATCGCAAAAACTCATTATTCACGGTACCGATATCGAAGTCGTTTAAATAATCTGGACTTTGATACAGAGTTGGTGGTATTGTTGGAAGACTTTTTGAGGATGAACCTTCATCAGGGTCACCACGAAACTTTACGATAATGTTAGTTTCGATTATCGTCGTGAACGGACATGTTTGCGTTGTGCTGTGGGGTACGCGCTTATTATACACGACTAAAAAGCTCTTGTTTGCAACAAGGATTAATAAAATATTGTTTTTAAGTGTTTCATACACATCTCCACAAAATTTTAACTATATAAAAAATGAACTGTGTAGTGTGCCGAGAAAAGGTTGGTCGCTTTGATTTAACAAAAATTGAATGCAGAGATGGCAATAGTTATTTCCATGGCCTGTGTGTCAAAATGAACGCCGCGGAAATAGAGTTCATGAAACAACAACAAACAACAATAACAACAATAAACATTGATTTTTTGGAGACAATAAATAGACTGAAGGGGGAGAATATCGCGCTGAAAGAAAAAGTCGCAAAGCTGGAACGTCAAGTGAATTGGAGTGAGCAGAAGCGACTGGAGAGAGACGTTGAAATTGTTGGGATTCCTAACATAGCCACCGACAAAATATACGAGTGCATTGGAAAAATAATTGTAAAAGCTTTGGGTGTTTCTGTGTCGCCTGGTCAAATTGAGAGAAGTTACATCAAGCAATACAATGACTCTTCCTCTTCACCGCGCAAAGTTCTTTGTTTGCGATTCTCTTCGCTTGAGTTTAAGAAAAAAGTAATGAGTGCAAAAAATGTGGCGAAAAAGAAACTAACAACCGAGATTTTTACGGGCGCCAGCAGTAAGCACAAGATATACATTAATAACAGCCTCACACCCTCTAACAGAGCTCTGTATAATGCTGTTAAAAAAATTAAAAAGGAAAAAAAAATATAAATATGCGTGGTTAAGTAATACTAAGTTTATGTTAAGAAAAGATAATGATGCAGTTGTTGTTGTACGATCGTTTGATGATTTGTCTGGTATTCCGGACTAACTTTATATTTTTATCATATTTATTATTTTGTTTTGAGTTCTTTAACTTATAATGGATTTCAATGATCTCTACATCGACAACCCTATCAATAACAGCCCTTTAAATAATGTTAACCAGCTTTCTTATATTGAAAATTGTATTTATATATTGCATCAAAACATACGTAGTCTGCGGCAAAACTTCGATTCTCTACTGTGTAATGCAGAAACGTTTCCAGTCTATCCAGACATAATAGTTGTGTCGGAGATATGGATATATTCTCATGAGAATAGCTTTTATGATATTCCTAATTATAAATTTTTTGCAAATAATAATGACGATTATTCTGCTGGAGGTGTGGGAGCTTTTGTGCGAAACACGTTTGAGTGTACTATTGCTAAATACAACGTGCAAAGTGCTGATATTTTGAAAGTTTTCTTAAAAAATGGTGAAAAAACTTTAACCTTAATATGTGTATATAGGTTACATTCTGAAACTAGTCAGGCCTTTCTGGAAGAGTTCTCAGATTTTTTGAATGGTTTAAAAGGGAGAGATGTAGTTATATTAGGTGATTAGAACATAGATATAATGCAGTTGAATGCGATATCTGAAAGCTACCTAGCACTATTGGCCAGTCACGGTTTTACATCGTACTTAAATGAGCCGACAAGGAACTGTTCTGGCACTTGTTTGGATCATATTTTTTGCCGTCTTAGCAGCTTGTGTGCGTGCACTGGCATTAATTTGGAACTAGGTATTACAGATCACAGTATGACTGGTGTCAAACTTGAGTTCCATATGAAAAATAAAGATTTAACGAGCAATACAAAAACGAATATGATAAACTATTCCATGCTTAATCAAAAGCTGCTTTATGAGGATTGGGTTGTTGTCTACGCTGAGAAGGATATTTCAAAAGCATACTCTCTGTTTATAAATATATTGCATGGTCACATAGAATTCTCAAGTTTCACTTGTGCTCGACGTAAATCCAAAACCAAGCTTAAACCCTGGATGCATTCTGCCCTTTTAAAAAGTATTAAATTGAAAAATAAGTTAGGTGTTAAGTGTAGAAAGCATCCAAGAAATCTTGCGCTTCGATATCGTTACAAAAAGTTGTGCAAAAAATTAAATAAAGACATAAAATCGCACCGAGATACTTATTTCCGGAGTAGACTATTGAGCTGCCATGGGAACACTAAAAAAGAATGGGAATTTGTAAATAGCATTATCAACCGAAATAGCTCTGGTAGTGAACGGGTTATTGCTCTGAATAATTGTGGCAATATGATTGACGACCCCTCTGTTGTTGCTGATATTTTTAATGATTTTTTTGTGTCTGTTGGTCAATTTAATACTTCTTCCTGCAACTGCATCATGTCCAGTGGTGACGCATCTATTTCTAGGTGCAGTTTTATGTTTGAACCCTTCACAGGCACTGAGCTGCTGGCAATAATAAAAAGTCTAAGCAACTCTGGCTCTAGTGGATACGATGGTATTTCAAATAAACTTCTTAAAAACATAGCCCTTAATTTGCTGGACGTACTAGAGCATCTATTTAATACTAGTGTTTTTACAGGAATTTTCCCCGATGCCTTGAGGTGTGCAATTATTATACCCGTGTTTAAAAATGGTAACAGGGAAGATAGAAATAATTATAGGCCTATTTCACTTCTATCCTCTATATCTAAAGTCTTTCAAAAAGATCTTAAAAATCGAATTATGAAGTTTCTAGAAAGAAGAAGCTTGTTTAGTCCAATGCAGTTTGGTTTTAGAGCAAACCGCTCTACTGAAGATGGTCTCCTAGAATTCTGCTGGTTTATTTATCAAGAGTTGGACAATAAAAAAAATTGCGCTGGTCTCTTCGTAGACATAACCAAAGCTTTTGACACGGTAGATCATGCTATTTTAATAAATAAATTATATGATGCCGGCTTTCGAGGATTTGTACATAAGTGGTTTCAATCTTCCCTTTTGAAAGAGTACAATGCGTCAGAGTTTGCGGAAAGCTGGGGAAAACTAATCCAATCACGAGAGGGTTCCGCAAGGCTCCGTGCTCGGTCCCATCTTATTATACTCAGTTGAGCAGAGCTCACAGAGTATATTAACTTTGATTGGACAACGGTTGGTTGTACAGGTATAAAGGAATCGAGATAGATATAGACTTCCATATGTCCGTCCGTCCGTCCGTCTGTCCGTTAACACGATAACTTGAGTAAATTTTGAGGTATCTTGATGAAATTTGGTATGTAGGTTCCTGGGCACTCATCTCAGATCGCTATTTAAAATGAACGATATCGGACTATAACCACGCCCACTTTTTCGATATCGAAAATTTCGAAAAATCGAAAAAGTGCGATAATTCATTACCAGATACGGATTAAGCGATGAAACTTGGTAGGTGAGTTGAGCTTATGACGCAGAATAGAAAACTATTAAAATTTTGGACAATGGGCGTGGCACCGCCCACTTTTAATAGAAGGTAATTTAGAAGTTTTGCAAGCTGTAATTTGGCAGCCGTTGAAGATATCATGATGAAATTTGGCAGGAACGTTACCCTTATTACTATATGTCTGCTTAATAAAAACTAGAAAAATCGGAGAACGACCACGCCCACTTTTTAAAAAAAAATTTTTTTTAATTCAAATTTTAAAAGAAAAGTTAATATCTTTACCGTATGTAAGTAAATTATGTCAACATTCAACTCCAGTAATGATATGGTGCAACAAAATACAAAAATAAAAGACAATCTCAAACTTTTTCGATATCGAAAATTACGAAAAAAGTAAAAAATTCCACAATTATATACCAACTACGAAAAAAGGGATGAAACATGGTAATTGTATTGGTCTATTGACGCAAAATATAACTTTAGAAAAAACTTGGTAAAATGGGTGTGACACCTACCATATTAAGTAGAAGAAAATGAAAAAGTTTTGCAGGGCGAAATCAAAAGCCCTTGGAATCTTGGAAGGAATACTGTTCGTGGTATTACATATATAAATAAATTAGCTGGTCCACATTTTGGTCGATATCTCGAAAACGCCTTCACATATACAGGTAAGGGCCACTCCCTTTTAAAACCGTCATTAATACCTTTAATTTGATACCCATATCGTACAAACACATTCTAGAGTCACCCTTGGTCCACGCTTATGGCGATATCTCGAAAAGGCGTCCACATATAGAACTAAGGCCCACTCGCTTTTAAAATACTCACTAACACCTTTCATTTGATACGCATATCGTACAAAAAAATTCTAGAGTCACCCCTGGCCCACCTCTATGGCGATATCTCGAAAAGGCATCCACCTATAGAACTAAGGCCCACTCCCTTCTAAAATACTCATTAACACCATTCATTTGATACCCATATCGTACAAACAAATTCTAGAGTCACCCCTGGTCCACCTTTATGGCGATATCTCGAAAGGGCGTCCACCTATAGAACTAAGGCCCACGTCCTTTTAAAATACTCATTAACACATTTCATTTGATACCCATATTGTACAAACGCATTCTAGAGTCGACCCTGGTCCACGTTTATGGCGATATCCCGAAAAGGAGTCCACCCATAGAACTAAGGCCCACTCCCTTTTAAAACACTTATTAACACCTTTCGTTTGATACCCATATTGTACAAGCGCATTCTAGAGTCAACCCTGGTCCACTTTTATAACGATATTCCGAAAAGGCGTCCACCTATAGAACTATGGCCCACTCCCTTTTAAAACCGTCATTAATACCTTTAATTTGATACCTATATCGTACAAACACATTCTAGAGTCACCCTTGGTCCACGCTTATGGCGATATCTCGAAAAGGCGTCCACATATAGAACTAAGGCCCACTCGCTTTTAAAATACTCACTAACACCTTTCATTTGATACGCATATCGTACAAAAAAATTCTACAGTCACCCCTGGCCCACCTCTATGGCGATATCTCGAAAAGGCATCCACCTATAGAACTAAGGCCCACTCCCTTTTAAAATACTCATTAACACCTTTCACTTGATACTCATATCGTACAAACCAATTCTAGAGTCACCTGTGGTCCATCTTTATGGCGATATCTCGAAAAGGCGTCCATCTATAGAACTTAGGCCCACGCCCTTTTAAAATACTCATTAATACCTTTCATTTGATACCCATATCGTACAAAATAAATTCTAGAGTCACCCCTGGTCCACGTTTATGGCGATATCCCGAAAAGGCGTCCACCCATAGAACTAAGGCCCACTCCCTTTTAAAACACTTATTAACACCTTTCGTTTGATACCCATATTGTACAAGCGCATTCTAGAGTCAACCCTGGTCCACTTTTATAACGATATTCCGAAAAGGCGTCCACCTATAGAACTAAGGCCCACTCCCTTTTAAAATACTCATTAACACCTTTCATTTGATACCCATATAGTACAAACAAATTCTAGACCCCACCTTCACCTCTGGTCCACCTTTATGGCGATATCTCGAAAAGGCGTCCGCAAATAGAACTAAGGCCCACGCCCTCTTAAAATACTCATTAACACCTTTCACTTGATACTCATATCGTACAAACCAATTCTAGAGTCACCCGTGGTCCATCTTTATGGCGATATCTCGAAAAGGCGTCCATCTATAGAACTTAGGCCCACGCCCTTTTAAAATACTCATTAATACCTTTCATTTGATACCCATATCGTACAAAATAAATTCTAGAGTAACCCCTGGTACACGTTTATGGCGATATCCCGAAAAGGCGTCCACCCATAGAACTAAGGCCCACTCCCTTTTAAAACACTTAGTAACACCTTTCGTTTGATACCCATATCGTACAAACCAATTCTAGAGTCAACCCTGGTCCACTTTTATAACGATATTCCGAAAAGGCGTCCACCTATAGAACTTAGGCCCACTCCCTTTTAAAATTATTACTAACACATTTCATTTGATACCCATATTGTACAAACAAATTCTAGAGTCAGGCCTGGTCCACCTTTATGGCGATATCCCTTAATGGCGTCCATCTATAGAACTATGGCCACTTCCTCTTAAAATACTCTTTAATACCTTCCATTTGATACACATGTCATACAAACACATTCCAGGGTTACCCTAGGTTCTGTTTACAACATGGTGATTTTCCCTTACTTTGTCTCCACAGCTCTCAACTGAGTATGTAATGTTTGGTTACACCCGAACTTAGCCTTCCTTAATTGTTTTTAATTTATGTTAATTCAATTTTTGATATACCCTTCTTGGGGAAAGTCACTGCATTCGCAGATGATCTTGCGATGGCCTATAATTCTCCTAACACCCTTGATTTGATAAGTAGTATAACCCATGATGTACATCTACTGAGAACTTGGTTTGCAAAACATAAGCTCGTCGCTAGCAGTAAGACCAAACTCATAAGTTTTAGTCTAAATTTAAAAAAAACTACCGGATGTAAGTATTGTTTTTCATTCTGCGATTTGCTTTACATGACAATATTTGCCAATATTTTCAATCCGGTACCTTCGCCTCGCTTGTGGCCTGTAGTAAGGACTGCTTCACGATAGACTATGTTGATGAATTTCAGTATCTGGGTGTAACGGTTGATACGAATATGAGCTGGGGTAACCATATATCCCGTCTAAAAAAATATCTTCAATCCTCTTTGCTTTGTCTTTATCATCTAAGAACTTCCGTTTCCAACAATCTTCTCAAAATAGTTTATTATGCGGTCTTTCATTCTAAATTAAAATACGTAATCAGCTGTTGGGGTGGCGCCAGCCTTAACAAAACCCAGCCCTTACTAGTATTGCAAAAGTATGCTGTTCGAAAAATATCTAATGTTAATCGGCTGCATCCATCGAGAGAACTTTTTAGAAGTCTAGGGATTCTTCCAGTCAAGGACCTGTATTATTTCAAAGTTTTAAATTTTTTTTTCATTAGATGTGGCTACCTGCAAAGTGTGAGGTCGGAAACATATAACCTGAGGACAAACTCACAAACTAGAGTCGTTGTACCGTCGACCAGAACCACACATTCAAGCAAGTTTTTCACAATTGTTTCACGAAAACTCTTTAATCTACTTCCCACCGAAATACGTACTTTACGGAATCTTCGGCAATTTACAGAAAAAGTTAAGTCCTTCCTCTTAGGCCTCGCACACAATGAAATCGAAGTTTTGCTTCAGCCAGCTACATAAGCCGTTTATAAAAACAAATACTTCATAATTTTAATTGCTTTTCCTTTCATTTACCCATGGGTTTGTTGGAATTTTAGCTGAATCTTTTTATATACTATAATTAAATTAAACAACTATTTATAATTTAATCACTTTATTTAACAGTCCACCCCACTGTATTTTTTATATTTGCTATAATTGACATTTGTCACTATGCTGAATTGTCATAAAAATGTCTTAACTTTTCCTATATCTACTCGTACATATATCCCATATATATAAGATAAAATTGTTTGCTTTTACGATGTTATTTTAATATGTGCATACATAGATATAAGGAAAATGCCTAATAAATGATTGATTGATTGAATGATTGATGTAAACATACATTTTTTTTATTGTCTCCTCACTGTTCGTTCAATATTCGTTGCTTTTGAAATTCGGCTTAAAATTTGCACATGGAACAACTAAAGACTCTCCTGAATTAAAAAAAAATGTTTGAGTACATCTAAATCGCGGGCCCCCTCAGAAACCCCGGGCCCATGGGGAATCCCCCCCCCCTTCGTCCTCCCATCTCGTCGGGCCTGCTTATAGTATCAGACATACCCTATCACAATAACAAAGTAAAAACAAGAATATTTTATATTTATAAGAAATTCGTAGGCATAAGTATATGGGATATTCTTTTGCAAGTGGGACAGCTTTGGTAAAAAATAAAAAGAAGATACAAAATGTTTAAGTACTTTCTTTATATAAATGGATCAGTAGAAACGAAAACTGTCTTTTTAAACAAAGACATAATGTTGTTGAACTTTGATAATTTTAACATAACCACTGTACAAATTTTTATTTGAAACAAAAATGGATCGTATATTGCCGAACTTAGGTAAAAATTATACCGGAAGCCTATTTATTGCACTCCACCTTTACATTTTTGTTCCTCATAAAATTTTACAGTGGTTATGTTAAAATTTTAATATTAAAGTTCAAAAATATTATGTCTTTGTTTATAGAGACAATTTTCATTTTTTCTGGTCCACTTATGTGAAAGAAGTATTTAAAAATTACTTATCTTCTTTTTATAACTTTCATGAACATGAAATGGTATATTAACTTTGGTCCCATGTTTGTAACGTTGAGAAATATGGAAGATAGACTCACCATTAAGTATACCGAATTGACCAGGGCGACGAACTGAGTTGATATAGCCATGTCCGTCTGTTCATCCGTCCGTCCGTCTGTTTGTTTGAAAGCAAATTAGTCCCTCAAATTTTGAGATATCTCAATGAAATTTGGCACAAGGATGTATTTTTGTATTATATTAGACATTTGTCGGATCCGGTAGGATCGGACCACTATACCGTATATCTCCCATACAACCGATCGTTCAGATAAGACGATTTTGGTAATTCCTGCCGCAATTTAGAAAGTATAAACGTGAAACTCGGTGATATATATTCTAATATGTCACTAAAGATATCCTGAAAAAACCACTTTGATCGGAGCTATATATAGTATATATCCCATACAACCGATCGTTCAGATAGAAAGATTTTTGGCCATTTCTCCCTTAATTTCCAATATCAAAACGTTAGACTTGGTGATATTTATTTTAATATATCATAAAAGATTTCATGAAAAAATCATTTCGATCGGAGCTACATATATAATATATATCCCATACAACCGATCGTGCAGATAGAAAGATTTTTAGCCATTTCTCCCTTAATTTCCAATATAAAAACGTGAAACTTGGTGATATTTATTCTAATATATCATAGAAGATTTCCTGTAAAAATCCTTTCGATGGGAGCTATATATAATATATATCCCATACAACCGATCCTTCAGATAAGGGGGGTTTTTGCCATTTTTTTATATTTATCTTAAAATCGTTTGGGTATGTACATCTGTTCACTGATTATTGTTCAGCCCCATTCGTGAAAGGTATGAAGTCTTCGGCACAGGTATGAAAGGTATGAAGTCTTCAGCAAGACAGTCCCGTCCTTACTTGTTATTTTCTTTTTGTCAAGGTGACCTCAACTATTTGTGAGGTTTCGCGTTTCTAGCTCAATAAGTGATTACTTAAAAATCAATCGCAAGATTCCACAGTTGTAAATTTATTTTTTAATACCTCTAAATATCGCAATACCTGTCCCATTTGGAAATCCTTTATACTAAATATTACAACCCAATAAAGCCCAAAGTTTTGTTCAAAGTTTCAGGTCTCTAGGTTAGCGGGAAGTTTCCCAAAACTAGTAATCAAAATTTCCAAAATCTGACGATTTTTTTTTAATTTGACGAGCCCTGATGTTGTTTTGATACCCGATCTCTGGGTTATTGGGAAGTTCCTTAAAATTCACAAGCAAAGTTTCCAAGATCGGATAATTTTTTTTTAATTTTGACGGTCCCTGGACCACCTTATGAAAGCTTGTTTCCCTCATATTGCATTGTCATGGGAGCGGTCGCAGGATTCCACATGTTGTGCCTGGACTTTCTAAATATCTCGATTCCTGCCACATCTCGAAAACTCTTATCCTAAAAATTACAACCCAACCGAGCTTAAAGCTTCATTCAATGTTTCAGGTCTTAAGATTCCACATGTTGTAAATGGACTTTCTTCCTAGCCCGGAACATTTTTTGAATTTACTCGATAACTGGATCACCTAGCTTAATTTTTTCGACCATGTTGCATTGCCATGGGGCTCTGAAGTATGTCCCTAGTTTCAAGAAGCTAGCGCTACGGAAAGTTACTCAAATAGTGGTTGCAAGATTCCACATGTTTTTAAATATCTCTAAATATCGCACTCTTTGTCCCATATAGAAAACATTTTTATCCTAAATATTACAACGCAATAAAACCCACTGTGGTGTGATGGTAGCGTGCTCCGCCTACCACACCGTATGCCCTGGGTTCATACCTCGGGCAAAGCAACATCAAATTTTTAGAAATAAGGTTTTTCAATTAGAAGAAAATTTTTCTAAGCGGGGTCGCCACTCAGAAGTGTCTGGCAAGCGCTCCGAGTGTATTTCTGCCATGAAAAGCTCTCAGTGAAAACCCTTCGGAGTCGGCATAAAACAAGTAGGTCCCGTCCGGCCAATTTGTAGGGAAAAGCAAGAGGAGCACGACGCAAATTGGAAGAGAAGCTCGGCCTTAAATCTCTTCAGAGTTTATCGCGCCTTACATTTATTATACACAGCTGAGCATAGCTCACAGAGTATATTAACTTTGTTCGCATAACGGTAATCCGTAACGGCATAAACTAATCGAGATAGATATAGACTTCTGTATATCAAAATGATCTGAGTGAAAAAAGAAATTAATTTAGCCATGTCCGTCCGTCCGTCTGTAAACACGATAACTTGAGTAAATTTTGAGGTATCTTGATGAAATTTGGTATGTAGGTTCCTGGGCGCTTATCTCAGCTCGCTATTTAAAATGAACGAAATCGGACTACAACCACGCCCACTTTTTCGATATCGAAAATTTCGAAAAAACGAAAAAGTACGATAATTCATTACCAAAGACGGATAAAGCGATGAAACTTGGTAGGTGCATTGACCTTATGACGCAAAATAGAAAACTAGAAAATTTGTAACAATGGGCGTGGCATCGCCCACTTTTAAAAGAAGGTAATTTAAAAGTTTTGCAAGCTGTAATTTGCCATCGTTGAAGATATCGTGATGAAATTTGGTAAGCACGTTAATCCTATTACTATATGTGTGCTAAATAAAAATTAGTGAAATCGGATGACGAACACGCCCACTTCTAAAAAAAATTTTTTTAAAGTCAGATTTTAACAAAAAATTTAACATCTTTACAGTATAAAAGTAAATTATGTCAACATTCGACTCCAGTAATGATATGGTGCAACAAAATACAGAGATAAAAGAAAATTTCAAAATGAGCGTAACTCCCCCCCTTTTACATTTAATTCGTCTGGAATACTTTTAATGCCATAAGTCGAACAAAAATTTACCAATCCTTGTGAAATTAAGTAGGGACATAGATTCTATGACGATAACTGTTTTCTATGAAAACGGGCGAAATCGGTTGAACTCACGCCCAGTTTTTATACACAGTCGACCGTCTGTCCTTCCGATCTGCCGTTAACACGATAACTTGCGCAAAAAACGATATATCTTAACTAAACTTAGTTCACGTACTTATCTGAAGTCACTTTATCTTGGTGACCACGGCCACTTTTCCGATATCGAAAATTACGAAAAATGAAAAAAATTCCACAATTCTGTACCAAATATGAAAAAAGAGATGAAACATAGTAATTGGATTGGTTTATTGACGCAAAATATAACTTTAGAAAAAATTTTGTAAAATGGGTGTGACACCTAGCATATTAAGTAGAAGAAAATAAAAAAGTTCTGCAGGGCGAAATCAAAAGCCCTTGGAATCTTAGCAGGAATACTGTTCGTGGTATGACATATATAAATAAATGAGCGGTACCCGACAGAAGATGTTCTGGGTCACCCTGGTCCACATTTTGGTCGATATCTCGAAAACGCTCTCGCAATTACAACTAAGGGCTACTCCCTTTTAAAAACCTCATTAATACTTTTAATTTGATACCCATATCGTACAAACACATTCTAGAGTCACCCCTGGTCCACCCTTATTGCGATATCTCGAAAAGGCGTCCACCTAAAGAACTAAGGCCCACTACGTTTTAAATAATCATTAACACCTTTCGTTTGATACACATGTCATACAAACAAAGCTCTCAGCTGACTATGTAATGTTCGGTTACACCCGAACTTAGCCTTCCTTACTTTTTTTTATTTATGTTCAAAGGTTCAGGTCACCGGATTATCAGGAAGTTCCCTAAAACTGGAAAGCAAAATTTGCAAATACGGACGGTTTTTAGAAATTAAATCCCTGGACCACTTAGCAAAGTTTTTTCGCCTCATGTTAAATTGTCATCGGTCTCCGATGTGTGTTCCAAATTTCAAGACTCTAGCTCTCCGGGAAAAAACAACCACCAATAGGTTCAAATTAGTGTTACGTGTTTTTTAGTAAAATATTTTCACACTGGTGCACGTGATTATTATAACTTTGGTATGGTAACGTAATCGAGATAGTTATATAATTCCTCATATCAAAATTATCAGAATCGAAAAAGATTTTGATTGATCAGTGTCCGTCCATCAGTTATAACTTGAGTTAAAATTGAGATATATTTACGAAATCTTGTATACTGGCTTATCTTGGCCCAGAATGCATATGTATTGAAAATGGGAAAAAGCGAACCATAACTCCCATTTTCGATATCGAAAGTTTCGAAAAATGGAAAAAATGCTATAATTTAATACCAAAGGCCGATTAAGTAATGAAAGCTGATACGTATGACGTATTCGATGACCCAAAATAGAAAAATCATAAAATTGTATAAAATGGTCGTTGCACCGCCCACATTTAAAAGATGAAAACTTAAAGGTTTTTCAGGCCGTAAATTAAAAGCCGTTGTAGACATCATATTAGATTTAGGACGTTTCAATAATATATATACTGGTGATACGTGATAAGTGGTTTGAATTTATAATAGAATATTGAAATTTTTTAAGAACTTGGAAAATGGGCGTGTCACCGAATGCACTGAAAAGAAGAGACTTTTAAAGTTTCACAAACCAAAAGAAAGTCATAATATCATGTTGAAATTTGGTATTGTGGTTGTCCTTCCTATTATATATGTACACACTTTTTCAAAATTAACAAAATCGGTTGGCGGCTACGTCTATTTAAATAATTTTTTGTGTTCAAAGTCTAATGGCAACAAAAGTATATATAGATTAAACTGATATTTTATCTCAGTAATGGTATAGTGTAGCAAAGCAAGAAAATTTTAAAATTTTGGTAAAGGGGGCGTGGACCCCACCCTTTTTTAGGTATTAATTCTATAACACTATTAATCAATGCCATGAATCGAATAAAAATCGACTAATACTAATGAAATTCAGTATAGGGATTGATTTAAAACAAAAATCGTATTAAAAATTTTGTTATATTTCGGAAAAATAGGTGTGCCACCACCCACATTTAGTAGAACAAAATTTAGAAGTTTTCAAGCGGTAAATCAGAAGCCGTTAGTACCACCTTGCAATTTGCAGAATTATGGTTCTTGGAATTATATATAGATCTAAGGAAAATTCGGTAACGACCATGCCCACTCTTTCTTAAAAAGTTGATTAAAGTTTTAGTGATGGTTGAAAATTAGCAATCTATTTTCGGCATGTAACTGTGGAGTGTACCAGTATTTTTCCATGGTCGACTTTTTGTTTTTTTATAATTTTTGTGTTGAGTTAGATGCGGACCATGCCTATTGGAAGATTTGCAGCCAGGAGATAAATTCGGATGTATTCGATCGGAGCCTTCCCGATACCGAGCCGCCTCGGGAAGTATTGAAGGCCTTACCACAGTAAGCGACGGTGCTGCGGCGGACGATCCTTTCCCCGTATATAATACTGAACCGTTGAGCCCGCCTTTTCCGTCAGGTGGTCGTACCAAATAGAAAAACCCTATCAAAATCCAGGACTTATGTTATAAATAACTCCGTCCTCTTGGCAAATTTTATAAGCTTTTAAGCACATAAGCCATTTGCTGCTTTTAGCTTTTATTTTTATTTATTGTTCACGTCGAAAATTGGACCGATGTGGTCGAAAGGGGATCATCGGATGCGCATCGCTGCCAGTTATAAGAATCCAATTGCGAAATTTAACTCTTTCTACCCGTTAAAAAGTGATTTAAAAAAGCAGGCGCTTTCAATGCCAGCTTAATCCGGATTTTGCATGACCCAATTCACCAAGTTATTAAAACAAAACTCTAAAAGGAAAGTTATATAAAAAATTTAAATGCCCACTTTGCATAATTTAAAAAAAAAAATTATAAGAACAATGAATTCAAATAATATAACTAAGTCGAAATTGTTCTTAAGTTGTTAAAAAAGCAAGACCCGAAAAAAGTGCCGTTTCTTTCGAAAATTCTATATTCCGATTGGCTAAAATAATAAGCGAAATCAGTGATGCAAAATTCTTTGGTAAATTCCAGGGGTTTAAACACTCCTCTGAAATGATTCTCACCTCATACCTAAGTTGAAAACATGTGTACATATGAGAAGGCTTTGAAAAATCACTTGGCCTTATATTCAAACATCTGTTGTTTATTTACGAAATTTTAAAATAGCTTCTGAAATGTTAATTTTGATTTTCACACTTCATCTTTCAACACCCAAATCTCCTGGTTTGACATTTCTAAAGTTGACGGCCAACTAGTCCCTTGGAGTGAATCATATTGATTCTAGCCGATCAGCCAAGTTTAAATATCACCTACACGGTACGGCTTCTGTTACATATGTGAAGACGTAGGTACATATATTTACCAGGTGAAGCTTTGTCCTTCGCAACAACACTTTCCCAAGAAAGTCGAACAAATGACAGCTACTCTAACGTAGTGGACAGTCGAACTAATCTGAAAACTGAAGCTACGCGGATATTCATAATGAATTCTTGTGTCAAATGGCCGGAAAACAGCAGTTTGCTCTGAGCATATAACCTTAACATCTTTCAACTTTCATTGTAAAAAACGTTTTGATTTGACGAAGGCTATTGAAATCAATGTTTCGAACACAAACGTCTGCAAATTTTGGTCTACATTTACAAAAATATATCCAGGGTCCCTGTAAATTTTTATATTATGTAGGATTACACTATTTTCACCCATGAGCTACGCAATAATATCCACTTGGACTGCTTATAATTTCGAGGGCGGCATCTTGGTCGAATAGTTACTCCCTAACGTTTCAAGGTGTTTCTCTGGTAGTGCTCGGCAGCTTAGCGCGACAAAAAAACTCCGTTAGAAAGTCTTCGGGGTTACACCTAGAGCTTCAAGGAAAGTGACGTCGACGAAGGTATGAGTTCGAAGTCGCGGTCCAATAGCTTCTGTGCTGGCATATGGTGTGAGGGTCAGGAGGCGTGGTAGCGACTGGTGGTGTACAGGATTGCTACTGTTTGCACATCGGGAATTATAGCTCTTTAAAGTTGACTTTTTATCGCCAACCATTTTGTGGGTATTGGATAATCGCACTAGCGGGTGTACAGCCCTAAATGCACACCTGCACACAAAGTTCCTTATGTTTCTTATGTTTTTTTCAAATAAGTATATTGGTCAAGTTTTCTTTCAAACACAGTTTATTTAAACAATTCCTCTTTCCACACTTTCAGTTCTACTTAGGTTATGTTAATCTCTAATTATAATATTACTTGAATGTCCTTAGACTTTCAATTTAATTGTTACATTCACAACTTTTGCTTTTAGTCTTTTTAACATATAATAAAACACTCTTTGGTTTCAATTTAAATTTACTTAGTTTTTTTTGTTCTTTAACTTTTAGCCACGACCGGTCACTTCAATGTGTAAAAACGAATTCGCTCGGGCCATCATTTTACATCGCTGAATGCAATTGGCCCTGCTGAGTGCAAGTGGCATCGCTGTCAGCTGTTGCTGAACAGCAATGCCAATTGCACTCAGGGGTGTGTTTAGTGCGTAAAGGCGGATAACGCAGTACGGTTATACCACCCTTCCTTAGAAAAAGAAGAATATGACAAGTGATGATATTAGGGTGTTCCTTCACTTTTTTCCATTCGTTCAATCAGAACAATTTTTTTCTTTTTACCTATGAAATTTTTTTCATATTATAATATGATTTCAATTACTTATGTGTAAATTGTTTTCTAATTTCTATTGCATTAAATTAATGTATTATATATATTTATTACAAATAGTGCGTGCATATTAATATTTGGTTTTATTTACATGCCAATTGAAATTTTTGTTTTTGTATATTAATATAAATTTTAATTTGAGATTTCATGCTTCAATAACAGATTAATGAAAATTTAAAATTAGTTACAAGTTAGTTTGTAAATTTGTATGAAGAAAAGTTTAGTTTAACTTATTGATTCGGGTTCCTTTTTATTCATTTCATCTAAAACCGTGACATTAACTCCATCAATTTTTGTGACTATATATCCTTGGTAAATACTTTCGTGTTTATTTATAGGTTCTTTTTGTACTACTACCTTATCGTTTATATTAATAGCTAACGGACGCGCCTTCTTATCATATAGATCCTTATTTTTAATTTTATGTTTATTAATTAAATCTTTTGCTATTTTATGTGTTTTTTGTAGTATATATTTTACTTCTTTTGCATAATTTTCAACATTGTAAATTGGATCGATTTGTTCCTTTTGAACATCATTTGGTAAGGTAACATTTCTACCGAATACTAATTCGTATGGAGTAAATCCATTATCAGAAGCTGTACTAGGCGTTGTATTATGCAAAAATGTAAAATATTTCAAATAAACGTCCCATTCGGGGAAGTTATCTAAAAAAGCTCGTAAATATTCATTAAACACCCGATGGTTTCTTTCAATTGAACCTAGGGCTTCATGATGGTAAGCTGGAGAAAAATTATGTTCGATTTTTAGGAGTTTAGTTAATTCAGAGAAATTTTCATTTTTATATTCGGTTCCTAAATCGGTTTTAATTGATTTAATTCTGCCATAAATAAGGATGAAGCCTTCAAAAATGGCTGTTGCAATTGTTTTTGCTGTCTTATCAAGGATTGATATTGTAACTAGGTATTTGCTTAAGTCGCACATAATGGTAACTGCGAACCTATTCCCATTATTCGACTCAGGCAAAGGTCCTATTGTATCTATAACTACGACATCGAAAGGTTTGCAGGGTGTTGGTGTAAGCACCAAGTTTTCTTTGGTTTTTGGCTTGACTTTATTCAAAAGGCACTTTTTACAATTTTTGACGTATGTGGCAATATCACGGGTCATACCTTTCCAATAATATTTTGTACGTATTTTTGCGTAAAGCTTTTTATTTCCGCAGTGACCACCTGATATCGGGTCATTGTAGTAAACTTCCATTAGTTTAAGTTTTTTGTCGTTGTCCGTAACTGTTTCGACGGTTCTATTAATAGTATTTGTAAATTTTTTAAAATTGAATTCCCTGTACTTTTAAAATTTGAAATAGAAAAATATTTAAATATTTGATCATCTTTTTGCCATTCTGCTTGCTTAATACTGTGTTTACCAGCTTCTTTTTCAAGCTTCAAAAGTAATTCATCTAATTGCATTATTTTGTTAGTACACACAATATTAAGTAACTGAAGTTTTTTATGTTTTAAATGCGCATATATTTTTAAATTGATTTTATCATTATCGTTGTCATGACAAATTTGGCTTTTTATTCTATGGATTTTCTTGGAAAAATTATATGACAATTTGTCGAATACCTGTAATTTGACATTTTCTTCGTTTATGTCTTCAGCCGATTGTTGTAGTTGTTCGTGACGTTTCGTCATAGACCTCGTCTGTATCGCTAAAATTTGATTATTGGAATTTTTAAGTTCTTGAATTGAAATTCGCGATAATTCGTCTGCACCTACGTTAGATTTTCCTTTAATATATTCTTTCCTTTATTATATTCGGACAATTCCAAACGGATTCTGGAAAGTTTCGACGACGGATCTTTCATATTAAATAGATAAACTAGTGGACGATGATCTGATTTAACTTTGAAGTGAGTGCCATAAATATATGCACGAAATTGCTTTATTGCAAAATATACTGCCAAAAGTTCTAATTCTATTATTGCTTTATTTTGTTTCGATTTGCTAAAGGCTTTTGAAGCAAAACAAATTGGCAAGTCGTTACTATTATGATTTTGACTCAGTATCGCACCACAACCTAACTTTGAAGCATCAACCGTAATTAAAAATTCTTTGGTGAAATCTGGATATTGTAATAGTTTTGGAGAAATCAGACTTTTTCTTAGTTTATCGAAAGCTAACTCACATGCCGTATCCCAATTAAATTCAACCTTTTTTCTACTCAAACGATTCAATGGAGCTGCTAAAGAAGGGAAATTTGGAATAAATCTCCTATTTTGCAAATGCCACGAATCTTCGGATAGCGTCTTTATCGCGTGGCTTAGGATACCTTTTTACTGCTTCAATTTTTCAATCGTCTGGTAGCAACCCATTTCCTGAGCATTTATGCCCTAAGAAAGTTACTTCAGGTCGAAGAAAATTACATTTTTTTGGGTTAAGTCGCAAGTTGAACTTCCTAAAGGTCTCGAAAACTTTTTTTAGATTATTGAGATGATGTGCTTCGCTACATCCAATTACTATTATATCGTGTACATACATAAAGGCTTGGTTGGGTGAAATACCAGAAAATGCAATTTACATCATTCTTGAAAATGAATTTGGAGCCAAGTTTAGACCAAATGGTAACACCTTCCATCGAAAAGCTCCGCGGTCAGTACTAAAAGATGTTACGTCTCTTGAATCTTTGTGAAGTGGAATTTGGTGAAAACCCGAAAAAAGATCTAAAGTAGAAAAGAATTTTGCACGGCCAAGGTTATCCAAAATATTGTCTACACGTGCCAAAGGAAATTTATCAGCAATTAACTTTTTATTTACAGCCCTAAAGTCAACGCACATTCTATACGATTTTTGGCCATTTAGGTCTTTTTACGGTACCAAAATCAAGGGACTGCTATTTTCGATCAGATCGTTTTCCAATAATTTATAAACCTGTTTATTGATTTCTTCGCGTTGAGAATACGGTAGGCGGCAATTTTTAATGTATACTGGCGTCGTAACGTTTAGTCTTAGTTTTTGTTCATAAAAATTGTTTATTGTCATTTTATCATTGTCTAGCGAAAAAATATCGGAATATTGTGAACATAAGTTAATAAGCTTATTTTCAGCATAATTAGGTATTTGTTTTTCTAAAATGCTTTTAAGTTCTTTGATACGACTATCTTGTTTTACTGGGTTATTGATTTTATAAACGTGATAATTAGAAAGTTTTTCTGTTTGAATGTTGCGGTTATTTACGTATTTTACGCTATTTGTGGTGTTTATTACTTTAATGATCGGATTACTAGTATCAACTATACATTTCGCTGTGAAAACACCGTCAGAAATCTCTTGAGAATCCACGAAAAGTGGTTCTGAGTCTTTCTCCATGCGAAACATCTATAAACTTCGCAACGAGGTGGTATAACAAATGTATCGCTTTCCATTCCGTGAAGGATGGGAAGTGCGATCTTTTCATTGCCTATCCAGAAGGAAATACACTTTGTTGCATAGCTGATATCGCATTTATTTGTTTTTAGGAAATCCTTACCAAGTATTCCATCTGATGGAATGTTGAAATCATTGTCGACCACGTGCAACGTATGTTTGATATAAAAATTTGAAAAGTGTAAGTTAGTTGTAAAAGTACCTAATATAGAAACTGTATCTGTAGTTAATCCAGTAATATTAATTGTGTCATTGTTATTAATTGACAAATTTTTATTAAGAGAAGAAATTTTAATTAACGAAATGTCGGCTTGTGTATCGACTAGAAATGTGCAAAATTTGTTAGAACCAGTAATATTTATTTATATAAAATCGGAATAATTTAAGTTAAGGCAATAAACATTTTTAGAAGAAAAACTGTGAGCTGGATCAGTTAGTAATTTGTCTCGTCCTCCCTCAGTGTTCGCTCCTGAGAGGCTTCCCTGTTTAAAGCCCGGACGCTTGCATTTCTACCTCTATTATTGGAAGTGTTAGAACCGTTATTATTGCTAGTACGACTATTGTTGCTATTATTATTATTGTTAGACTGATGCCGATTTCCGCCGCCGGAACGGAAATTTTGCCTTTGATTGCCGCGATTGAAGTTGTTGCCATAGTTGCTGTTACTAGAAGATGGTCTATTTTGTCTATAATTGTTAAAGTTACGACTTTGATGTTGGAAGTTTCGACCTCGGTTATTACTTTGAAAATTTCTGAAATTGTTATTGTTCCGCGCCCTAAATGCTAAAACTTGGCGTTCTTTTATTTCATATGATTGCTCTACAATCAGTTTAGCTACTATGTCCTTGGAATCAGAAAAATTGGCTGAAGCGAGGATTGATTTGACTAAACTGGTTTTTGCGTTCAATCGGCAAACGTTAAATGTTTGCTCGATGGCCATTTCATGGGCTTTGGCCTGAGTAATCCCTTCGGTAATGAGCGAACGCTCTAAAGAATCAGACAATTCTTCGACGCGTTTTGCAAAATCGGTGTAATTATTATTATTAACGTGCAAAGCCGCAATTTTTCCGGACAACTTTGGAGTTGTCGGGTTTTATACGGTTACGTAGTGCTATTTTTATATCATTAACTGAGAGTATTTGAGTTGGTATTGCTTCTCGAGCTTTACCATCGAGTTTGGATTTAATATATGAATTACAAGTGCCAGTTAAATTTTCGTCGACATATTCTTCGATTAACTCAATTTTATTAATGAAAAATTCAAGACCTAGGGGCTCACCGCTATAATTTTCACACATAATACCAGCACACATGCTGATAAACGATCTTTTTTCCCCAGGAGTTGCCATATTTGTATCGGAATTAGGAGGATTTGAAATATGTGTTTCTGGCAATTCCTCAAATCCGTGAAATTCTCCGGACAAGGAAAGTCTAACAACAAGGTTTTTGATTGTACTGGGCGAATATGTGGTTGAGCCTTCGGAAACTAGGCTTTTAAAGTCAAGATTTTCGGAATCGGAACTTTCGGAATTAAAATTTTTGGAAATGGAAACTGAATTTTTGGAATTAGACTCTGAATTTTCGGAATCTGAGTCTTGCTCTGAAATTCTGGGAACTTCTTTTTTGTTTCTAAAAAACATACATATGTAGTAAGAAGCAAGGAAGAAATATTTAAACTGATTAAAGTCGAATTTGTAGAAATTGCTTACAAAAATTTAACAGAAATTGAAATTGAATTGAATGTCGATGTGAAATTGAAAGAATTATCCGGCAATTTAATGAAATACTAAATACTTAATGGTAAATTGAATGTATATTGAAGTAATTTAATTTAATTTGATTTCAACGGAAAATATTTTATTTTAGTAAAAGGACTTGACTGTTGACAACGGACGCACCGCTTTATTAAAAAGATCTCAATGTGTTTGTGTTATTACGGACGCACCGTTTTTATTAAAATTGTATGGTTTTATTTTTATAGATACGGGCTCACCGCATCTTTCCAAATTTGTAATACGAATATCCTCGGACGCACCGGGATTAAAAAAAAAATTTCATTGGTTGTTTACGGAACCGCCGTTTACGCAAAAAAAATCTTTTTGGTTAATTACGGAACCACCGCTTTATGGAAAAAAAATTATGTATGTTTGTTTACGGACGCACCGTATTTCCAAAAAAAAAAATCAAAATCTCATATTTGTGTTGCCATGAAAGGTTGGCAAAATAAATTGTTACACTTGAAACGTAAGTACGTATATGGGGTAGTTGGGCAAAAACCAAAAAAAGTTTTTATAATGAAAATGTTACAAAGTTATGTTTTTGTGGAAGTTTACAATGATTGGAATTTTGGATTAGAAACAACGAGATTAAATTTTTATATATTTATGAAGTTGTGATTAAGACAGTTGAAATATACTGAATGTGAAAAAGTAGAAAAACTTATTTTATTTGATTAGATGCATTAATTGGAAAATTTTAGGTTTGGTTTTGTCTAACTGTGACCCATATTATTTAAAAAATTCATTGAAAATTTTTATAAATGTATTTGTGTTGTGCTTTTCTCATTTTTTTTTTGTTTGTATTTTTTTGTAATGTTTTAATAATAATAATAATAAATTTTGTTTTAAAATAATAATAGGAATTACATAGGTGATGTTTATTTATAGGAGAAGTTAATTATCATATAGTAAAGTGATGGGATAATATGAAAATTCAAAACTACAATCTTTTTAAAGAACAAGTTGAAAGAGAATTTTAATAATCTACGTTTGTTTTCTGCACACTGTGCGCCATACCCGTACTGCAAATTTTTCTGCTGCTGCTGTTGTCCGCTGCCAGTATGTAGTCATTTTATATTGTTTTGCTAATTGCCTTCTCTGCTGGCGTTCTGCTGCTGATATTTGCTGCTGGTTTTCAGCGTTATGTATGTAGCTGTAAATATTGATGGCGTAGCTTGCCTATGACCAGTGTTGCTAGGTTAGCCTTTTCGAGGCTAGATTTTGCCTTTTTTTTTGCCTTTAGCCTCGAAATTTTGGGTTTAGCTTCATGACTTTTTTCTAGCCTTTTTTACTACGAATGTATTTTTAATAATTTCTAAAATAAAATAATTTCAATAGTTCCTGTGAACACCTAATACCTAATAATATGAGTTCTCTACAAAAGATTAATTCTTTTTCTGCTGAAAATTCGTTGAAAGTTTCAAAGCCAGATGCATTTTCTTACTTTGAAAAAGAGAAGTATAGTTATTCTTCAAGTCAAATAGCATTAATAGAGCTGCAGTGGCGAAAACTTATAACAATACAATGGAAAAATGTACACTCCACCATGGAATTTTGGTCGGAAGTCCGAGAACATAAAAATGCATTAAACGAACTTCCTTTTTTAAAACTTGTCGAAATCATATTTAGTTTTTTAGTATTACCACTCAGTAACGCGGAGGTTGAAAGAATTTTTAGTGGCATGAAAATTCTGAAAACTAAATTAAGGAACAAACTAAAAATTAAAATGCTTAATGCGCTGCTTAATATTAGATGCTCGTTAAAACGCTTATCTAAATGTTGTAAGGATTTCGAAATTACCGATGATCTCATATTTATGGTAAATAGCCAAACTTTATACGCAGAGTTAAGCTCTTCTGATTCTCCAGACGGGGAATATTTTATATAAATAATTAGTTTGTAATATTTTTTTTATGTATATACCTGATATGTTTTGAAACAAGAAGTTATGTTTAAGTTATGTTTATAAGTTTTTATTTACAAATGTGTAAACTAAAATATAAAAAAAATTTAATGAATTAACCAAAAAAATTCTGGCCGTTTTTTAGCTTCTTTTTTTCTAAATTTAGCTTTTTCTAACCTTTTTTTTTGCCAGTCTAGCTTCTTGTTTTGTCATCACCTGGGAACACTGCCTATGACCGTTATGTACAATTCTTGGTTATGGTACACATATTTTTTTAGGACCGTTATGCCTCTACGATTTGGAGGTACAGTGCTACACGAGCGTATTAATGCCGTTTTAATTTATTCAAAATTTGACAAAAGTTTTATGTTTGTCTTTTAATATTACCTCCGTTGCGTGTTAAGTAGTTTTAGTTTTTACTTTTGGTACTATTTCCGTATTTGTTAATTATATAAATTATCTCTGCTTTTGTTAATGTTGTATTTTTATTATCTCCGTATTAATTTTAAAAAAATTGTCCGTCTCTTTTTATTTTACGTAGTATTATATCTGCATAAGTTAAATTAAAATTTCAATATTAGTTTGTTTTTATTATATTCGTAGTTTCCGTAGCTGCACTGTAACTATTGCCAATTAAACGACATTGTCACCAATATGTACTTACGTAGAAAATTTGAAGAATGTCTAATTTTTTTGTAGAAAAATTTCGAATTGATTTGCTTTTTCAGCATTTTTTTTTTGTAAAATTTTTATATTTTTTTTGTAAAGTTTTTAAATTTTTTTTGTATGTGTTTTTGAATGTTTAAAAAAATTTTTTTTTTTCGTAGGGTTTGCCTAAATTTTGTTTTTTTTTTTGAAATTTTTATAGTTTTTGAAAGAACATTTTTTGCTGTGTAGTTTCTAGAGTTTTTAAATTTTTTTCTTTGTAAAGTTTTTGCATTGTTAGGTTTTTTTTTGGATTTTTTTTTTATTTGATTTTATTATTTTTTGTAGATTTTTTAAATTTTTGTACTTTTCGATTTTAAACTTTGCTTGTAGCTTTTGTTTTTATAACAATTTTGTGTATATGTGTATTTGTTGTAATTTATTAATATTTCATTTTCTTCCGATTTTGTAATTTTTTGTATGTTTTTTTGATTTTATTAAGAAAAAAATTTTGGTTTCCCACTTTAATTAGTGGTACACCCACGCCTGTTGGGAGGTTTTGCCTCCTTTTGACCACGCGCCATATATGCAGGCCTTCGGCTCACGGTCGCCATATAAGGTTGACTTTTTATCGCCAACCATTTTGTGGGTATTGAATAATCGCACTAGCGTGTGCAGCCCTAAATGCACACCTGCACACACAGTTCCTTAAGTTTCTTTTGTTTTTTTCAAATAAGTATATTAGTCAAGTTTTCTTTCAAAACATGTTTATTTAAACAATTCCTCTTTCCACACTTTCACTTCTACTTAGGTTATGTTAATCTCTAATTATAATTTTACTTGAATGTCCTTAGTCTTTCAATTTAATTGTTACATTCACAACTTTTGCTTTTAGTCTTTTTAACATATAATAAAACACTCTTTGGTTTCAATTTAAATTTACTTAGTTTTTTTTTTTTGTTCTTTAACTTTTAGCCACGACCGGTCACTTCAATGTGTAAAAACGAATTCGCTCGGGTTCGTTTTTACCCACGCTCAGCGGTCATCATTTTACATCGCTGAATGCAATTGGCCCTGCTGAGTGCAATTGGCATTGCTGTTCAGCAACAGCTGACAGCGATGCGACTTGCACTTACGGGTGTGTTTAGTGCGTGAAGACGGGTAACGCAGTGCGGTTGTAGCTCTTAAAACAGCCGAAAAAACTAGAGGCGCCCTTTGGGGCGATCAACAATAAGCCACCAACGCTGTGCGACGCGCTAAAACTGTGATACGAGAGTTATGAGTATTAAAAGACTATTAATAGCAACCGTAAGTCCCTTCTGTGCGTGACCAGCAAGAAGCCACAAATGATTTAAAGAATTCGTGTCTAAAACGAGTAATAGGAGTTGGCCCAGAACATCTCCTTCTGTGAAACTACGCTTTGTACGAAACATACTTACAAATGTGTGACCAAGTTAAGTGCTTAAACTTTTTTCGGCAGATGTAGCCTCCCTGGAGTAAGTGAGCGAAGGACAATGCCTCCGTAAAGAGCTATTATTAAAATTTTTTGAACGATTCGCGACACTTTGAGGCAAAACCCGCGGATCTTCCCGATATGATCATTACGTTGATTTCCTTAAATACGTACAAACAAAACCTTTTTGTAAATATATATTTTTTGTTAAATCCAGCTTCTAAAGTAATAACGCCGCCGTCGCCGATAAAGTGATCGGCTTAAACCTCTATTTCCTACACCTGATATCACTGACCAAGCCATACATAAATGCCAGAAGGCAGTGTCCAGTCAGAATAAACGTCATGAGCCTCCAGTATTCTCCTGTTAATGTTTGTCCAAGGTTACAAAAGACCTACACATGATCTTCGAAATTTTACAGCCCCGCGCTTTGCAGAATCTGTTTACTTCCGGATCAGCACAGTATATCACAGATTCTTCTCCTTCCGCTACTTAGGAGCCATCGGTATACACGAGGATCGGCTCCTCCGCCAAGCGCAGATAAGGAATTATGTAGTCCGTCCTGTAATTTATTTATTTATTTATTTATCAGTCTACAAATTAAAAAAAACAGACCAAATATACAGACACTTAATTCACAGATGTAATACACGATATAAACAACATAAGCAGTCATCCATTTTAAAATAATATTTAAACAGTATTAATTAAACGCTTGACAATTTCAATTGAAAACTTAGAAGTAAGCAAAAGTTAAAATGTTGCAAATATGTTAAAATGTACTCATGAAGGAGCTATTAAATAATAATTTATGAAATTGACAATAGAGCAAATTAATAGTAGATAAAATTTATACAGAATAGAATTTATATAGAATAAATTTGATTACATATATATAAAAATAATGATCACAAGGCAATTTTGCAAACAATTTTCAAAACTGGTACTTTATATTTGAAAAGAGGGTTGAACAGTATTATCACGGTTTAACATTCTTTGCTTCATTTCGAATAACAAATTTAATGTAGTTAAAATGTATTTTTTTGTACCAACAAATGAGTCGCAAACGTCTAAATTTTTACAGAGTTTATTAAAATCACGACATAAACAGCGAAGTGGTTCATGTATTTCATAGCTCGACCTGCATGTAGCATCAAAAATTTATTGAAAATATTTAGATGGCCTAATAGGAACGTTAAACTTAATTTCACCAAGCAAAAATGGACTATTTATCGACCATCTTATTAATTTAACAATAAATAAGACACCAAGCATCTCCCTGCGGCTCTGCAATATGGGCCACTGTATTAGTTTTAACCGGCTGCAATTGGGGGGAAGATTTTTAGAAGGATCCCATTGTAAGTGTTTTAAAGCGAAAAGCAAAAATTGTTTCTGGACCGATTCCAGCTTGTCAGAATGAATCTGATAACGCGGATTCCAAATTATTTAAGCGTATTCCAAGGTAGGCCTGACCAATGATATAAAAAGAGATTTTGTAACTTATGGGTCATTGAATTCTTTAGACCAACGTTTAACGAAAGCCAAAGTACCTTTAGCGTTATTCACGCAAGATTCAATATGGAGTTTAAAATTCAGTTTTGGGTCCATTGTAACGCCTAAATCAATAAAATTAGTGGCTTGCTTGATTACATATTCGCCAATAACATAATCATGAGATTGGAAGGAATTCCTTGTAAAACACATGAACTTACATTTAGGTAGGTTTAGTGACATGGCGTTTACATTACACCAGTCAACTAGACTATTCAGATCAGCCTGAAGACATGCTCTATTCACGGGTGAGCGGATAGGCATTATAAGTTTGACATCATCAGCGTACATCAACGGCTTGCGGCGCTTCAAAACACTAGGAAGGTCATTAATTAACAACAGGAACAAAGTCGGACCAAGGTGGCTGCCTTGAGGAACACCAGAAGTTACGTTTATGAACCGAGACCAACAATTATTAAATATAACTATTTGTTTTCTTTCCTTCGCATAAGAAGAAACCCAAGAGAGGAACAATGGAGGAAATCCTACCCGATCAAATTTCAATAAAATATGGAATGAGAAACATTTGTCGAAGGCCTTACTAAAATCAGTATAAATAATATCAACTTCACAATTAGTGTTAAAACTGTTGGATACAAAGGTTGTAAACTCAAGAAAGTTGGACACAGTCGACTTACCCTTGCAAAAGCCATGTTGTGAAAAGTCAATTAATGAAGATACTCTAAAAGCAATGAGTTTGGCTAATCCTCTATAATTTATAACACACGTTCTGCTTCCATTTTTGTGCAGTGGTATAATGAATGATTCTTTCCACTTCTTGGGGAATACCCCTTTCTTCAGGGACGCATTAAACAAACAGTCTAGAGGTCGATATAAGTATCGATCACAAGATTTCAGCACTACCGACGGAATTTGATCCGGACTACTAGAGTAAGATATTTTTAGATTTTCCAGATGAGTTAAAACATCATCAGTACATATATATGGGACTGCCTGGGAATCCAGAGGAGACAATCTGAAAGGATAATTCGATGCCGGGTAATCATAGGTGTTTGAGTAAGAAGAAGAAATCCGCAAAAAAATTAGCAATTTCAAAGCTGTCGTTGGGAATCTGATAATTTAGCTTCATTGTAGAAGGAAGCCCTTTTATCTTCCTTTTTGAAATAACGAAGCTGTAAAGCGGCTTAGGATTGTCAAAAATTTGGCTTTTAATCCTACTGATATAGTTCTTGTAACAAATTCTGTTCAATGTGTTATATTTGTGACGTAAAATTGAGTAGGCGGCATAGGCAGTAATTGATCCAGAAAGTTTGTAACGTTTGAATGATTTTAGCCAAGTCTCAGTAAAAACGAGTACGTCATAAGAACTCTCATGACTCAGTAGAAAAATTTCCGTTAGCTTGGTATTCAACCCCCTAACGTTCTGGGGGGTTACAGCAGTCACCTCCCTAGGAGCACCAGGTTCTAAAGCAACCGATTCATAAACAGGCGCTGTGATAAGGGCTGCCAGTGCGGTTGTTGTTACAGCAGTTCAATCATTACCAGAATTGAGTTGAATAGCAGCAGTTGCCTTCACAGCAAGAACGATGGTGAACATTCTTGCAAAAGCCACCACAAGGCACAATAAGGGTATCCGAACGCGAAAAATGCTTGTCACACTTGGCAAAATATTTATCCATTACACCAGATATCGTAAAAGGAAAAATAAATAAATAAAAACTTGACGAAAAGAATAAAACAGAGAGCGAGATACAACACGTCTGTTCGGCACGAAAGTAACAATTAGATTGATGACGCTTCACTACTATGACCTTATGGTCTCCGCTGCCCCGAGACACTAAGCCTCATAGCAGTTGCAGACGCTATGTTCTTTTCCACCAGGTCTACAGGTGGAGTGTGCAGAATGGCATACAGAAATGGCGTTCAGTCCCGTAATTCTAAGCTTTGGAAACCTGGATAACCCCCCCTAATTTATTCAGGTAGATTATTTGTTGTGTGGCTGTCCACCAAACAAGTGCTCCATAGTATAGGATAGGCTTTGCAATCGTTGTAAATACCCAGGGGGAGGGAGAGGCGATGGACTTCACGTACACCCAGCATTCTTTTACATGCATTAAGTGCCATCGAGGCCTTCTTCACTCTCTCCTCCAAGTTGAGATTCCACGACAACTTACTGTCTAGAATTATTCCCAGATATTTTGTGCAAGGTTTCTCCAATTTGGGACATTGTTCCTCTTAGTAAACAAGACTATATCCATCTTATCCCCGTTAGCGGTCAACCCGACATTAGATGCCCAGTAATATATGTCCAGAAGCGCCCGATCCATCAAAAAGCCAATTGTTGGAAGGCAATTTCCACTTATAACAATTGCAACGTCATCTGCGTGAGCCATAAGTGTTATGTAACTGCCGGGTACGGGAGAGGAGGAGTAGCATCGTAGTAGCCCGGCTGAGGCTCGTCAGCTTTGAGGCGCTGTTCTTGTCACTTCGCCTTTCCCAACAGTTGCATAGCAAAATTTAGGTTCATACCTGGGGAAAGAATTTAAACAAAGGAAGAAAAGAAATATAGTAAAGCGGGAGAAAACCTGTCCGAGTTAGGTGGAGCCGCCCCACCCCTCCTGTTCACAAGATGTGGCCATCCTTCGAACTCTACTATGGCTCCGCTTCCCGAGTAGAATTCCCTTTATCCTGACTAATGTCCGTCTCTAAGTCTTTACATCCCTTCCATTATTCACTCAATTACTCCAACTTACCATCAGTTACCACAAGGGCAAGACCTGCACCAACAACTTGAAGCTTTTAGCCATACATGATTTACCTATGTCTTACCAAAAATCAAAATACTAATTATGCAAAACTTTCGTTTTCAAATTACAATTTATTGATATCAACTATTTCCCTCAAAATATATTGAAAACCTATATACCTATCCCGAAAACTTTTTCTTTCTATGCATTATTATTATATGAATTGAATTCCATTATTATTTCTACCTGTTAGTACTTATTCTAATTATATACAATCAACTTTTCCTTTCTTTCGCATATTTTATATTCTAATTTTTAAATTTAAGTAGTGGTGAGTGTTGAGTTCATAATTGCATATCTATAATGCGGCCACCGTGGTGTGATGGGTAGCGTGCTCCGCCTATCACACCGTATGCCCTGGGTTCAACTCCCGGGCAAAGCAACATCAAAATTTTATAAATAAGATTTTTCAATTAGAAGAAAATTTTTCTAAGCGGGGTCGCCCCTCGGCAGTGTTTGGCAAGCACTCCGGGTGTATTTCTGCCATGAAAAGCTCTCAGTGAAAACTCATCTGCTTTGCAGATGCCGTTCGGAGTCGGCATAAAACATGTAGGTCCCGTCCGGCCAATTTGTAGGGAAAATCAAGAGGAGCACGACGCAAATTGGAAGAGAAGCTCGGCCTTAGATCTCTTCGGAGGTTATCGCGCCTTACATTTATTTTTTTTTTTTTAATGTTATAATTTAGTTCCTACAGGGGTTAATGCGCAAGCACGAAATCATATGTTTGACATTTGCTTATATCTTTGTTCGTTGTCATACTTTTTGCTTACTTACTATTTTTCCGTGCAACTACCGCCACAAATATTCTATGCTTTAACTAGATAATCAAAAACTAAATAAATATTAAGTAGTACCATTAAATGTACATCAAGTGTGTCCAGCGTTATTTATTCTTTGGAATTTGGTAAGCCGCTACCCGAATACAGTCCACTGCGTTAAGCAAACCGCTTCAACATTTTTTGATCCCTCCGCGCCGGATATCTCGCACCGCATTATATTGCATTTGCTTCAAAAGCTGAAGAAAATACATCGCAACCATAACCTTCATATTTGAAGCACCGCATTGTCCGCATTTACTTCCAAATCTGAAGAAATCATAGCAACCATAACCTGCAAATTTGAGAAACCGCATTTTCAACGTAATTGCCAGAATATTTCGCTAACTAGCTACGCTACTGGTATCGCATATTACAACTACAACAACAACAAACCGTATGTATTAAAACATATTTGTTTCTTATAATTCTACGAATTTATTGCAACCAATAAAACTATTGTTACATGTTTTAATTCTACACTGTAATTTTCATACATACATACTTACAATTTTTAAACTAACTCGCCCTTGCGTAACCTTGAAAAAATAACCTGCAACATGTCGACACATGTGAAACCCCGTGGCTCTGCACTTAATACAATTAAAAGGTACATGGTAAAGAGCAACGATGATAATGTCGAAAGTTATTTGGTGATCCTTAACGAACAATGGGTGCGCTTCAATTCAGAGCAAGATGAAGTTGAAAAGTCTTGTGGAGTTGAAAATGTCGCGGTAGAAGAAGAAGTACGCATACAGGCAGATACTTATTATGCTACAGCCTTGGCAAACTTTAGAAGAGTTCAGAAATTCCGCGTTAGCTCACCAAATCAACCTACACATGCACCAGAAAATGCTCATGTATCAGCATCGATTGGTTTGCCAAAAATGGATCTCCCAACTTTCGCGGGCGATTCCACAGAATGGGTCGCTTTTTATGATGCTTTTACCTCGTTGGTGGACGTTAACGCTTCCTTGTCGGGCGCTAAAAACTTCATTATCTACGTACCTGCTTAAAGGGGGATGCTCTTAGTGTAGTCAGTGGCTTTAAGATAAGCGATGCAAATTATACAGAGGCGTGGGAACTTCTTAAGTCGCGTTATAAATTAATGCGAGTTATGGTCGACGCACATCTCAGGGCAATATCACAGATTCACAAAGCTACAAACGACACCGCCGACTCCATCAAGAGCGTTCTCAACGCGTTTCAACAGCATATACGAGGACTCAAGGCATTAGGGCGTCCTAAAGACTTTTGGGAAGATTGGTTAGTTTACGAAGTTGTAAGCAAACTCGCGTTTGAGACGCGCAACCAATGGGAGTTGTCGCTCATCAGCGATGAGCTTCCTACTTTCGAGCAGCTTACGACATTTCTAGAAGTGAGGTGTCGCTCTTTATCGATGCTCATCACACCAGCAACTCAATCGTCGGCAGCCAATCCAAAAACTGTCTGCAAAGCAACAAAGTTGCTCCACACGCTATCAAAGCCACATCACGCGCGTTGTACGTATTGCAACGCTTCACACAAAATTTACGCTTGCGAAACGTTTCGGAATTTTGACTCATCAGCTAAATCCAAGTTCATCAAAGATACTAAATCATGCACAAACTGCATCCATGTAATAGCATTGTAATAGCTCGTCCACATGTCGCGTATGCCATCAACGTCACCGCACTCTGCTTCATAATGGTCTAGGTTCGCCCGAAGCTAACCGTACCGCCGCAAATACCGCTCTTATCAACACTCATGTACGCGAGTTTCTCAACGCAGAAATAGCTAAGAATACTGTTGCTCCTTGTGTTTCGTCTTGCATGAGTTCTCATCCGCTACCTACTCCGCCGAAAACAGTCCTCTTAGCTTCCGCTCTAGTTAGAGTTCGGGATAGCGCAGATTGTTGGCAAACCGCTCGTCTTTTGTTTGATACCGGATCGCACGCATCCTTTGTTACAGAGTCATGCGTACAACGCTTGAGGTTACCACGCATATCTTCGAACGTAACGGTAATTGGTATCGGTTCAGCTCAAAGTGGTCGCTGCAGGGGCGAAACTGCTTTATCCCTGGCTTTTCATTATTCCAATGAATGTTATGCTATCAACGCTTTAATTTTACCCAAAATTACATCTGAGCTGCCAACACATCCAATTAATATCACTAGTTGGTCACACATTCAAGATATCTTCTTAGCTGATCCTCAATATATGAAGCCTGGCCGCATCGACGTGTTAATTGGGATGGATTGTATGGATGAATTGATCTGCGAGGAGCTTCGCAAGGGTCCACACGGCACACCAATGGCACAGAAAGCGGTCTTTGGATGGACGTTGTTTGGTAGCCTAGAAAGGACACGAGCGAAAAATCTACAGTCGCTGCACATATCGTACAAACATTCTAGAGTCACCCCTGGCCCACCCTAATGGCGATATCTCGAAAAGGCGTCCACCTATAGACCTAGTGTCCACTCCCTCTTAAAATGCTCAGTAACACCTTTCGTTTGATACCCATATCGTACAAACATTCTAGTGTCACCCCTGGCCCACCCTAATGGCGATATCTCGAAAAGGTGTCCACCTATAGACCTAATGCCCACTCCCTCTTAAAATGCTCAGTAACACCTTTCGTTTGATACCCATATCGTACAACCATTCTAGAGTCACACCTGGCCCACCCTAATGGCGATATTTCGAAAAGGCGTCCACCTATAGAACTAAGGATTACTCCCTTTTAAAATACTCATTACCACCTTTCATTTGATACCCATATCGTACAAACACATTCTAGAGTCACCCTGGCCCACCCTAATGGCGATATCTCGAAAAGGCGTCCACCTATATACCTAATGTCCACTCCCTCTTAAAATGCTCAGTAACACCTTTCGTTTGATACCCATATCGTACAAACATTCTAGAGTCACCCCTTGCCCACCCTAATGGCGATATCTCGAAAAGGCGTCCACCTATAGACCTAATGTCCACTCCCTCTTAAAATACTCAGTAACACCTTTCGTTTGATACCCATATCGTACAAACATTCTAGAGTCACCCCTGTCCCACCCTAATGGCGATATCTCGAAAAGGCGTCAACCTATAGACCTAATGCCCACTCCCTCTTAAAATGCTCAGTAACACCTTTCGTTTGATACCCATATTGTACAAACATTCTAGAGTCACACCTGGCCCACCCTAATGGCGATATCTCGAAAAGGCGTCCACCTATAGAACTAAGGATTACTCCCTTTTAAAATACTCATTACCACCTTTCATTTGATACCATATCGTACAAACACATTCTAGAGTCACCCTGGCCCACCCTAATGGCGATATCTCGAAAAGGCGTCCACCTATAGACCTAATGCCCACTCCCTCTTAAAATGCTCAGTAACACCTTTCGTTTGATACCCATACCGTACAAACATTCTAGAGTCACCCTTGGTCCACCTTTATGGCGATATCTCGAAAAGGCGTCCACCTATAGAACTAAGGATTACTCCCTTTTAAAATACTCATTACCAACTTTCATTTGATACCCATATCGTACAAACACATTCTAGAGTCACCCTGGCCCACCCTAATGGCGATATCTCGAAAAGGCGTCCACCTATAGACCTAATGCCCACTCCCTCTTAAAATGCTCAGTAACACCTTTCGTTTGATACCCATATCGTACAAACATTCTAGAGTCACCCTTGGTCCACCTTTATGGCGATATCTCGAAAAGGCGTCCACCTATAGAACTAAGGATTACTCCCTTTTAAAATACTCCTTACCACCTTTCATTTGATACCCATATCGTACAAGCACATTCTAGAGTCACCCCTGGCCCACCCTAATGGCGATATCTCGAAAATGCGCCCACCTATAGACCTAATGCCCACTCCCTCTTAAAATGCTCAGTAACACCTTTCGTTTGATACCCATATCGTACAAACATTCTAGAGTCACCCGTGGCCCACCCTAATGGCGATATCTCGAAAGGGGTCCACCTATAGACCTAATGCCCACTCCCTCTTAAAATGCTCAGTAACACCTTTTGTTTGATGCACATATCGTACAAACACATTCTAGAGTCACCCCTGGCCCACCCTAATGACGATATCTCGAAAAGGCGTCCACCTATAGACCTCATGCCCACTCCCTCTTAAAATGCTCAGTAACACCTTTCGTTTGATACCCATATCGTACAAACATTCTAGAGTCACCCCTGGCCCACCCTAATGGCGATATCTCGAAAAGGCGTCCACCTATAGACCTACTACCCACTCCCTCTTAAAATGCTCAGTAACACCTTTCATTTGATTCCCATATCGTACAAACACATTCTAGAGACACCCCTGGTCCACCTTTATGGCGATATCTCGAAACGGCGTCCACCTATGGAACTAAGGATCATTCCTTTTCAAAATACTCATTAACAGCTTTCATTTGATTCCCATATCGTACAAACATATTCTAGAGTCACCCCTGGTCCACCTTTATGGCGATTTCTCGAAAAGGCATTCACCTATAGAACTAAAGCCCATTCCCTTTTAAAATACTCATTACCACCTTTCATTTGATACCCATATCGTACAAACACATTATAGAATCACCCCTGGTCCACCTTAATGGGGACATCTCGAAAAGGCGTCCACCGATAGACCTAAGGCCCACTCCCTCTTAAAATGCTCAGTAACACCTTTCATTTGATACCCATATCGTACAAACAAATTCTAGAGTCAGCCCTGGTCCACCTTTATGGCGATATCCCTAAATGGCGTTCATCCATAGAACTATGACCTTCTCTCTCTTAAAATACTCTTTAATACCTTTCATTTGATACACATGTTATACAACCACATTCCAGGGTTACCCCAGATTGATTTTCCTTATTTTGTCTCCATAGCTCTCAACTGAGTATGTTATGTTCGGTTACACCCGAACTTAGCCTTCCTTACTTGTTATACATTACACCTGCTCACAGACTGGTTTTCACATCAGTTCATATTATATGTATTTCGCATTTGAAAGCTACTGGTAAAAAATATTTAAACTAATAATAACTTTATCTTTCAAGGAAGAACCAAGCAAATAGGATACCCACGATGACACGCTCAAGGGAAGCCGAGATGATGAATTTGCAATTCGCTGTTTATTAGTTTAATTGAATTTCTAATGCTCTTTGTAAACTAAGATACGATTAATTTTGAACTTATCATATTTCATCCATAGTTGAAGGGTGGCGGTATGTTGAGTTCATAATTGCATATCTATAATGTTATAATTTAGTTTCTACAGAGGTTAATGCGCAAGCACGAAATCATATGTTTGACATTTGCTTATATCTTTGTTCGTTATTATACTTTTTGCTTACTTACTATTTTTCCGTGCAACTACCGCCACAAATATTCTTTGCTCCAACTAAATAAATATTAAGTAGTCCCATTAAATGTACATCAAGTGTGTCAAGCATTATTTATTCTTTGGAATTTGGTAAGCCGCTACCCGCATACAGTCCACTGCGTAAAGCAAACCGCCTCAACAGTGAGTAAAAAATATTCAAGTTGGCGAGCCCCCTCCCAGTGAGTAGCACTTAACTTCTCTCGCTCTCAGATTATTTCCGTGATAGAATTAGTTGAGTGGTGGGTTTCTGGGCAGCGAATAAATGTTGATGAGTGTGGCTGATGATGCTGTGCTCTAACTATGCTGCTAGCTGCGTGGGTGGATGCGCCACTAAATGTTTAGCAACAAGTTGGCGACGATCGATATTACGTGGCAAAAAAAAATGTTGCTAATGCAGCTGATGCAAACTGTTGCCAAACTTTGTTGTGTTGTGAGTATAAAAGTGTTTTATGTTACCTGTTGTTGTTGTTGTTGTAGCAATGTTTCGCCCCACCTAATAGCTGCGACCGACCACAAATTGTCATCAATATCCTCTAACGGTAGTCCAAGGAAACTTGCCGTTTCGACAGGGGAGGACCATAATGAAAGGGGTGTTAGAGGCGTTGGTTCCACATTACAATTAAAGAGATGGTTGGTGTCATGTGGGGACACATTGCAAGCGGGGCATAGATTTGTATATCGGGGTTGATTCTATATGTAAGAGTTTAACTTTTTACAGTATCCAGAACGAATTAGAGCCAGAGCGTTTCCCTGGGGAGTATGGGTTCCTCTTCCGCAAGTTTTGGGTACTGTTCCCCGAGTACTGGATTCACCGGGAAATTCCCGGCATAAAGTTCTGACGCCTGTTTGTGGAGTTCACCAAGGACCTGCTAGTGTTTCTTTGCTTCATACGGCTGAGTTCTCAGGTGCCGTATTTCCTCAAAATGCTTACGGGGATGACTCCTTAAGTCCCTAGGCGGTGCTGGCTCATCAATCAGATGTCTATTGGGATGCCCAGGTTTCTGGGTATTCAACAGGAACTGTTTGGTTATCATCTCATTTCTCTCCTTGATGGGGAGTATTCTCGCCTCATTATGTAGATGGTGTTCTGGGCACATAAGAAGACAGCCCGTGGCGGTTCTGAGCGCAGTATTTTGGCAGGCCTGTAGTTTCTTCCAGTGGGTAGTTATTAGGCTTGGTGACCATATAGGGGACGCGTAACACGCAAACGGCTGGCCAATTGCTTCGTATGTGGTAATGAGCGTTCCTTTGTCTTTTCCCCAAGTACTGCCAGCAAGGGATTTGAGGATTTTATTACAGCTCTGGATTTCGGAACAATTGCGGCTGCGTGTTCACCAAAATGTAGATCCTGATCAAACGTCACATCCAAGATTTTGGGGTGTAGGACAGTCGGTAGCGTAGTGCCATCGACGTGGATGTTCAAACTGGTCGACATTTGGGACGTCCAAGTTGTAAATAGGGTCGCGGATGATTTGGTCTGTGATAATGCCAGGTTTCGCGAGGCGAAAAAACTGGAGAGATCAGGGAGGTAGCCGTTTATTCTGTTGCAAAGCTCATCGATCTTTGGGTCCGGGCCTGTAGCTATTATTGTGCAGTCATCGGCGTAAGAAACGATAGTAACTCTTTCTGGTGGCGAAGGTAGTTTTGATATGTAAAAATTAAACAAAAGTTGGGAAAGGACACCACCCTGAAGCACCCCTTGTTTAATTATTCTTGGCTTTGATATTTCGTTTCTGAATTGCACCGATGCCTGCCGACCACCCAGATAATTTGCGGTCCACCTTTTAAGACATGACGAAAGGGTATACCCTTCCAAGTCTTGCAGTAACGTGCGATGGTTGACCGTATCAAAAGCTTTTGATAGGTCTAGCGCTACGAGTACTGTTCTATGGTGAGGCTTCTGATTTAGACCACAATTTATCTGAGTGCTAATGGCATTTAGCGCGTTGGTGGTGCTATGGAGTTTTCTAAAGCCATGCTGATGACAGGATAGCTGCAAATGTGGGGGAGCAAAATGGCTTCAAGCGTCTTGGCGACTGGCGATAGGAGGGATATCGGGCGATATGACTCTCCTATGTTAGCTGGTTTCCCAGGCTTTAGTAGCGGGACCACCTTGGCCATTTTTCATTATTCGGGTATGACAAAGGTGGAAAGAGACAGGTTGAAGACATGTGCTAAATATTTGAAACCCTCTTTCCCTAGGCTTTTAAGCATGGGCCTACTGCTTTGGATGGTTTAGCATGACCGATGGCATCCTCAACCTCTTTGGCGGTGATGGTAATTGGTGACGCGCTGAACTTATGTTTACGTGCGCGTCTGTTGGCCCTCCGTCTAATTTTGTCGACTGTAGAATGCATTATGTATTGTTGGCAGAAAGCGCTAGCGCATTTTTTCGCATCCGACAGCACTTTGTCGCTAAAGGCGATGGAAACTTTGTCATTGTGCCTAGACGGATTCGATAGGGACTTTAGAGTGGACTAAAGTTTACCTACACCGGCAGAGAGTTTACAACCGTTTAGGTGCTCCTCCCATTTCGCCCGCTTGTATTCATCCACAAGCAATCTGATGCGTTGGTTTATGTCCCTTATTTGGGAGTCGCCGGGATCGAGCTGTCTTATAAGGTCACGCTCGCCCGCTAAACTTGCGGCCTCTGCCGGGAAGTGGGCCCGAATTTCCGGAATTCTATCGGCGGGAATGAAACGAGCCGAGGCGGATTCAATGACCTTGCGGAAAGCACGCTCCCCTTGGCGGGCGTCAGTTGGGATAGGGAGGGCAGCAAAACGGTTGTCTGTATAGGATTTGTATTCGTCCCACTTTCCTTTTTTAAAGTTAATGAAAGTGCGTTTTTCTGCGACGATGAAGTCGGCGGGACGATCGAACGAAGTAAGTATAGGCAGGTGGTCGGATGCCAATGTTACCATCGGCTGCCAATTGACGCAGTTTACGAGTACTGCGCTCACGATTGAAATATCCGGCGAACTGTGACAGCTTCCTACCATACGTTTGGGGGCGTCTCCGTTTATAGTGCAGAACGTCGTGTCTTCTATTTGATTCGCTAACATCTCACCCCTACTTTCCACCCGCAAGCTTGAATGCCATAGATCGTGATGGGCATTGAAATCGCCTAAGATAATGCGATTGTTTCCAGTGAGTATGCCGCTGATATCAGGGCGGTATCCACTGGGGCAACAGGTGACAGGAGGGATGTAGATGTTGATGATTTCTAGATTTGCATCGCCCGACCGGACAGATAATCCTTGACGTTCTAAGACACTGTCCCTGCGGTCGATATCGTGATCAAATATATGATATTGCACAGTGTGGTGTATGATAAACGCGAGGCCGCCTCCATTTCCGCTCTCGCGATCTTTTCTGTGGACATTATACCCAGAACAGGTCTGCAATGCAGATCTTGCTGTGAGTTTAGTCTCTTGAATCGCAGCAATGCGGATGTTGAGCCGCTTCATGAAGTCGACTATCTCCGTGATCTTCCCAGTTAATCCATTACAGTTTAACTGCAGAATTCTGAAGTGCATAGGGAGAGACGTCGACACTCTGGGAGTAAGTGACGGGTGACTACGCCTGGTTTGTAGAAGGCCAGAACGCGATTGCTGTTGAGGCCCTGGGACTAGACGTCCTTGGGTAGGCATTGGGGTACCCGGTGTATTTGGGTATGCGGCCTGGCAGCATGGCGCAATGAAACCCGTCGGGGGGTTGCCGTCGCGGAGACCAGAACATCTAGGAAAGTGGCACCGTCCATGGCAGGAGCTGCATTGGGCGGATGCCGCAAACGTATATATTCTGTGCTGGCAAACGGTGCAAAGGGAGGTAGGGACTAAGAGTTTGTTTCCCTGACCTATACAATTGCTGCCGGAAAAGAGGGGAGAAGAAGACGGGGGCAGGGGCTGATGCTTGGCATTGCTCCAGACTCTACTACGGAGATGGTAGGTATGAGTGGGAGCAGCCGTGTGAGTTCGTGGCGCCGTGGGGCGCGAGCAACAGCGGGTACTTGTTGTGGCTTGCTGAGCAGGGGGGCTGCTGGAAGGTAGCGGGGGGCGCTAAGGCGCAGACTACGGGACGTCCTAGGACGTGAACAGCAAGGAGCCAGAAAAGATCTATAGAAGTTACGTGGACGTCTGGTTTTGGGGTCTAGCCCAGAACAACCTGTCCGAAGCAACCATCCCTTACACGAGACACACTGACAAGAGTATGACCGTCCTAAAAAGATTCTTTTCCGGTAGGTACAGCAAAATCATTTTTCAGGACCGGGGTCAGGAGACGGACCCGGATTGGGTTCGATACCTTCACGGAGCAAGAGAATATGGACCAGTCCCGCAGCAAGGAGCTGCTGGGGGTATGACAATTTGTGGGAGGGATACAACAAGTTAAATGGGGTTACACTGAAATGGCAGTCCTTGGTCGGGAAAAATCCCGAGTCGCTCCGGTACATAGAACCGACGGCCTTGGGAAGCGTTTTTTATATTACCTCCTGTTGTTTTGTGAAAAAAATGTACGGTCTTGCGTGGTTTCCGTTGTATGTTCTGGGCTCGAATGTAGCTTTGTATGAAGTTTTCTGGCTGTGTTATGTGTACGTGTTTGTGTGCGTTGGTGTTGGTCGATTCTGGCGCGAATCCGTGTGGACGCTTATGGCCAATATATCCCTCTTGGTTAGTGTTGTTGGCCAAGCAGAATTAATCCTTCCGTTTTTAGTTGATGTATGACTGTGTGTTGTTGCTGTTGATTGTTGTTTTTCATGTTTCCTTCTGTTTCCGCCAAATATGTTTGCGTGATTCCAAGGAGCGTTGACATATTGACGACGCCGTCGTCATTTTGACGATTTTCAACTAGAATGACGCTTGGACGATTTTGTAATGAAAAATGACGATTTAAGCCTGCCTTCTATGTAGGATTTATTTTAAATATTCAAACACCAGGAAATTACATATAATTAAAATTGAGATACAAGCTTTATTGAACATTGTATACCTTATACTAAAAATACGCTAGCATTTGCTGCAGACGGAGCCAATAACATGACCGGCCCGAAGAATTCGGTCGCCCGAATTTTTGGAAAAGAAATTCCTAACTTAAATACTTTTAAATGTACTTTGTCGCTTTGATCTTCGTATGCCTGCTTAAAGCTACCCAGCAGTATAGAAACATTGATCCGCAATGTGTATAGTTACGTTTCCAACAGTTCTCAGATAAGTACCTACTCAATTGAAAAATATAATTGCGCTATTGGAATTGCAGCGAAAAAAGATGCTACATCCAAGTCAAACTCGTTAGCTATCCTTAGAGGCAGTAGTTTACAGAGTATTAGAACTTTATGAGTCAATAAAAATATTTATATATATATCGGTTGACTCTAGAATGCGTTTGTACAATATGGGTGTCAAACGAAAAGTGTAATAAGTGTTTTAAAAGGGAGTGTGCCTTTGTTCTATGGGTGGACGCCTTTTCGGGATATCGCCATAAACGTGGAGCAGGGGTGACTCTAGAATGCGTTTGTACAATATGAGTATCAAATGAAAGGTGCTAATGAGTATTTTAAAAGGGTGTGGGCCTTAGTTCTATAGGTGGACGCATTTTCGAGATATCGCCATAAAGGTGGACCAGGGGTGACACTAGAATTTGTTTGTACGATATGGGTATCAAATGAAAGGTGTTAATGAGTATTTTAAAAGGGCGTGGGTCTTAGTTCTATAGGTGGACGCCTTTTCGAGATATCTCCATAAAGGTAGACCAGGGGTGACTCTAGAATTTGTTTGTACGATATGGGTATCAAATGAATGGTGTTAATGAGTATTTTAAAAGGGAGTGGGCCTTAGTTCTATAGGTGGATGCCCTTTCGAGATATCGCCATAAAGGTGGGCCAGGGGTGACTCTAGAATTTTTGTGTACGATATGGGTATCAAATGAAAGGTGTTAATGAGTATTTTAAAAGGGTGTGGGCCTCAGTTCTATAGTTGGACGCCTTTTCGAGATATCGCCATAAAGGTGGACATGGGGTGACTCTAGAATTTGTTTGTACGATATGGGTATCAAATGAAAGGTGTTAATGAGTATTTTAAAAGGGCGTGGGCCTTAGTTCTATAGGTGGACGTCTTTTCGAGATATCGACATAAAGGTGTACCAGGGGTGACTCTAGAATTTGTTTATACTATATGGGTATCAAACGAAAGGTGTTGATGAGTATTTTAAAAGGGAGTGGGCCTTAGTACTATAGGTGGATGCCTTTTCGAGATATCGCCATAAAGGTGGGCCAGGGGTGACTCTAGAATTTTTTTGTACGATATGGGTATCAAATGAAAGGTGTTAATAAGTATTTTAAAAAGGCGTGGGCCTTAGTTCTATAGGTGGACGCCTTTTCGAGATATCGACATGAAGGTGGACCAGTGGTGACTCTAGAATGTGTTTGTACGATATGGGTATCAAATTAAAGGTATTAGTGAGGGTTTAAAAAGGGAGTGGCCCTTAGTTGTATATGTGAAGGCGTTTTCGAAATATCTACCAAAATGTGGACCAGGGTGATCCAGAACATCATCTGTCGGGTACCGCTAATTTATTTATATATGTAATACCACGTACAGTATTCCTTCCAAGATTCAAAGGGCTTTTGATTTCGCCCTGCAAAACTTTTTCATTTTCTTCTATTTAATATGGTAGGTGTCACACCCATTTTACCAAGTTTTTTTCTAAAGTTATATTTTGTGTCAATAGACCAATACAATTACCATGTTTCATTCCTTTTTTCATTTTTCGTAATTTTCGATATCGAAAAAGTGGGCGTGGTCATAGTCGGATTTCGGCCATTTTTTACACCAATACAAAGTGAGTTCAGGTAAGTACGTGAACTGAGTTTAGTAAAGATATATCGATTTTTGCTCAAGTTATCGTGTTAACGGCCGAGCGGAAGGACAGAGGGTCGACTGTGTATAAAAACTGGGCGTGGCTTCAACCGATTTCACCCTTTTTCACAGAAAACAGTTATCGTCCTAGGAGCTAAGCTTCTACCAAATTTCACAAGGATTGGTTAATTTTTGTTCGACTTATGGCATTAAAAGCATCCTAGACAAATTAAATGAAAAAGGGCGGAGCCACGCCCATTTTGAAATTTTCTTTTATTTTTGTATTTTGTTGCACCATATCATTACTTGAGTTGAATGTTGGCATAATTTACTTATATGCTGTAAAGATATTAATTTTTCTTTTAAAATTTGAATTTAAAAAAAAAAAAAATTTTAAAAAGTGGGCGTGGTCGTTCTCCGATTTTGCTAAATTTTATTAAGCAGAAATAAAGTAATAATGGTAACGTTCCTGCCAAATTTCATCATGATATCTTCAACGACTGCCAAATTACAGCTTGCAAAACTTCTAAATTACCTTCATTTAAAAGTGGGCGGTGCCACGCCCATTGTCCAAAATTTTACTAGTTTTCTATTTTGCGCCATAAGCTCAACTCGCCTACCAAGTTTCATCGCTTAACGCGTATTTGGTAATGAATTATCGAACTTTTTCGATTTTTCGAAATTTTCGATATCGAAAAAGTGGGCGTGGTTATTGTCCGATATCATTCATTTTAAATAGCGGTCTGAGATGAGTGCCCAGGAACCTACGTACCAAATTTCATGAAGATATCTCAAAATTTACTCAAGTTATCGTGTTAACGGGCAGACGGACGGACGGACGGACATGGCTCAATCGAATTTTTTTTCGATACTGATGATTTTGATATATGGAAGTTTATATCTATCTCGATTCCTTTATACCTGTACAACCAACCGTTATGCAATCAAAGTTAATATACTCTGTGAGCCCTGCTCAACTGTGTATAATAAAAAACTTTATTTAAGTATATTGTATAATTTTGTAAAGCCGGAATGTATTACATTAGACAACATAAAAATTATAGATTATAAAAACATTTCAAATATATTGCAAAGTGATCAGATTTATATAGGAGTTTAATCGATGGATAAGCATATCGCCTCTAACATTTCCGAGCACGAAGAAGCCAAATTTAGACAAGATTGTATTATTTTTTATATTGAACTGTGTGATCAAATTACAAAGCGTTTTGATTTTAACAATGTTGTTCTACAAAACTGGCGGCCACCGTGGTGTGATGGTAGCCCTACCACACCGTATGCCCTGGGTTCACACCCCAGGCAAAGCAACATCAAAATTTTAGAAATAAGGTTTTTCAATTAGAAGAAAATTTTTCCAAGCGGTGTCGCCCCTCGGCAGTGTTTGGGAAGCGCTCCGGGTGTATTTCTTCCATGAAAAGCTCTCAGTGAAAACTCATTTGCATTGCAGATGCCGTTCGGAGTCGGCATAAAACATGTAGGTCCCGTCCGGCCGATTTGTAGGGAAAATCAATAGGAGCACGACGCAAATTGGAAGAGAAGCTCGGCCTTAGATCTCTTCGGAGGTTATCGCGCCTTACATTTATTTTTTTTTTTATGTTCTACAAAACTTAGGTTTCATGGATCACAAAGAAGTTACTGGAAAAAAAATTGATTCTTTGCATATGGTCTTGCAAAATTTTTAGCACAGAATCGATCGGAAAATTATGCAGGATATTGATAGCGAGTATAGGGAACTAAAGTTTTTAGAATTTAAGACATATTTTGAGGCCATTTCTAAGGTTCCTCCAGAAGTTTTTTGGAAAACTATTTCTACTATCAAAATGCTGACTCTACATACGCTTTTAATAATTTATGTGCATTCGTTGCAGATCTAATGTGCTTGCCACACTATTCAGCGAATGTAGAGCGAATTTTTTCTAAAATAAATTAAAACAAAACAACAATCCGAAACCGTCTGGAAACCGATACATTAAAAGGAATATTGCTAGCCCAAGATTATTTAAAATTGAATAACTTTGCCTGTCATAATAATAAACCGCAAATAAATATGCTAAAAAAATGAACGCGAAAATGTATAACTAAGAAACTAAAATGATATAGGAGTTTATGCGAGGTTCGTTTCGAGCTCAAAGAAAACAAAAGCAAAATAATTGTTAAAATGACTGAAAACAAGTACCTTTTGTATGTAATACAAAATTTATCTTTCAAGACGTTTTTGTTATTTATAAAATAAAACGAAATGAATTAAAACCGATTTTATATGTTTTGGTGTGGCAACAAAAAATAACAATCAAAGACAATTTTCAGAAAAGCGCTTTTAAAGTTAATATTGTTGAATGAAATCCGGCGATCTCATTTTGGTTTCCGGCGAATACAATCGTACGTCCCCTGGTAATAACTTCGTCCTAACTCAACTTTGCTTGTTATTGGTTGTTGCCATAGATATGACGACTTTTCACGATTTTTTCGGCGGCGTCTGACGACTTGGAAAAAAAATATGGCAACGCTGATTCCAAGATATGTCGCGGCCTTCGGCTGCCTCCGTGAAAGGTACGAAGATACATTTTAAGTATTTTTAAATATTTTATTTAACAATATTTTTCTTTGTCGTGAATTTTTAATTAATTCGCAAAGATCATTTTTTTCTCTTTTACTAAAATCATAACTTAACACAGAACGCGTTTGAATAATTATTCAGCCCTGTTCTGAATTCCGATTCCGATAAATTTTTTCGGAATCGAAATCGATTGGTGTTCTCAATTTCGATTCCGGCCAAAAATTATCGGTTTGAAAAGTATTGCCTCTGAGCAGTCGGAATGAAAATTAATTGACAGAACAGCAGTCACCTCCCTAGGAGCACCAGGTTCTAAAGCAACCGATTCAGAAACAGGCGCTGTGATAAGAGCTGCGAGTGCGGTTTTGTTACAGCAGTCCAATCATTACCAGAACTGAGTTGAATAGCAGCAGTTGCCTTCACAGCAAGAACGATGGTAGACATTCTTGCAAAAGCCACCACAAGGCACAATAAGGGTATCCGAACGCGAAAAATGCTTGTCACACTTGGCAAAATATTTATCCATTACACCAGATATCGTAAAAGGAAAAATAAATAAATAAAAACTTGACGAAAAGAATAAAACAGAGAGCGAGATACAACACGTCTGTTCGGCACGAAAGTAACAATTAGATTGATGACGCTTCACTACTATGACCTTATGGTCTCCGCTGCCCCGAGACACTAAGCCTCATAGCAGTTGCAGACGCTATGTTCTTTGCCACCAGGTCTACAGGTGGAGTGTGCAGAATGGCATACAGAAATGGCGTACAGTCCCGTAATTCTAAGCTTTGGAAACCTGGATAACCCCCCCCCCCCCCCCCCCCCCCTAATTTATTCAGGTAGATTATTTGTTGTGTGGCTGTCCACCAAACAAGGGCTCCATAGTATAGGATAGGCTTTACAATCGTTGTAAATACTTCACGTACACCCAGCATTCTTTTACATGCCTAAAGTGCCGTCGAGGCCTTCTTCACTCTCTCCTCCAAGGTGAGATTCCACGACAACTTACTGTCTAGAATTATTCGCAGATATTTTGTACAAGGTTTCTCCAATTTGGGACATTGTTCCTCTTAGTTAACAAGACTATATCCATCTTATCCCCGTAAGAGGTCAATCCGACATTAGATGCCCAGTAATATATGTCCAGAGCCCCCGATCCATCAAAAAGCTAATTGTTGGAAGGCAATTTCCACTTATTACAATTACAACGTCATCTACGTAAGCCATAAGTGTTATGTAACTGCCTGGTACGGGAGAGGAGGAGTGGCATGGTAGTAGCCCGGCTGAGGCTCGTCAGCTTTGATGCGCTGTTCTTGTCATTTCACCTTTCCCAACATTTGCATAGCAAAATTTAGGTTCATACCTGGGGAAAGAATTTAAACCAAGTAAGAAAATAAATATAGTAAAGCGGGAGAAAACCTGTCCGAGTCAGGTGGAGCCGTCCCACCTCTCCTGTTAACAAGATGTGGCCAGCCTTCAAACACTACTATGGTTCCGCTTCCCGAGTAGAGTTCCCTTTAACCTGACTAATATCCGTCTCTAAGTCTTCACGTCCCTTCTATTACTTACTCAATTACTCCAACTTACCATCAGTTACCACAAGGGCAACACCTGCACCAACAACTTGAAGCTTTTAGCCAGACATGATTTACCTATGTCTTACCAAAAATCAAAATTTCAGCCCATGCATGCGAACTAAATACTAATTATGCAAAACTTTTGTTTTCAAGTTACAATTTATTGATATCAACTATTTCCTTAAAAATATATTGAAAACCTATATACCTATCTCGAAAACTTATTCTTTCTATGCAGTATTATTAAATGAATTAAATTCAATTATTATTTCTACCTGTTAATACTTATTCTAATTATATTTGATGGTGAATTAGGACAAAACGAAGTACCTGCTGTCATCGAGCTAAGAGTCAGCGCATACGCGCCTTGGCAACCACGCTACGGTTGGCCGCCATAATTTCGAAATAGTAAAAGACTTCATTTATTTGCGAACAAGCATCAACACTAGCAACAACATCAGCACTGAAATCCAGCGAAGAATCAATCTTGCAAATAAATGCTACTTTGGACTAGGAAGGCAATTGAAAAGTAAAGTCCTCTCTCGGCGAACGAAAATCATACTCTACAAGTCACTTATCGTACCCGTTCTGCTATATGGGGCAGAAGTATGGACCACGACAACAGCAGATGAAGCGGCTTTGGGAGTGTTCGAGAGAAAAGTTCTTCGAAAGATTTATGGACCTTTACGCGTTGGCGATGGCGAGTACCGAAGAAGATTTAATGATGAACTGTACTTTATATTCTAATTCTTAGATACGGCCTAATATAATAAATATAAATTTAAGTATTGGTGAGTAAAAAAAAATATTCAAGTTGGCGAGCCCCCTCCCAGTGAGTCGCGCTTAACTTCTCTCGCTCTCAGATTCTTTCGGTGATAGTATTAGTGGTGTGGTGAGTTTCTGTGCAGTGAATAAATGTTGATGAGTGTGGCTGATGGTTCTGTGCTCTAATTATGCTGATAGCTGCGTGGGTGGTTGCGCCACTAAATGTTTAGCAACAAGTTGGCGACGATCGATATTACGTGGCAAAAAAAAATTTTGCTAATAAAGCTGATGCAAACTGTTGCCAAACTTTGTTGTGTTGTGAGTGTAAAAGTTTTTTATGTTACCTCTTGTTGTTTTGTGAAAAAAATGTACGGGTTTGCGTGGTTTCGGTTGTATGTTCAGGGCTCGAATGTAGCTTTGTATGAAGTTTTCTGGCTGTGTTATGTGTGCGTGTTTGTGTGTGTTGGTGTTGGTCGATTCTGGCGCGAATCAGTGTGGACGCTTATGGCCAATATATCCCTTGTGGTTAGTGTTGTTGGCCAAGCAGAATCAATCCTTCCGTTTTTAGTTGATGTGTGACTGTGTGTTGTTGCTGTTAGTTGTTGTTTTTCGTGTTTCCTTCTTTTTCCGCCAAATATGTTTGCGTGATTCCAAGATGTGTCGCGGCCTTCGGCTGCCTTCGTGATCTGAAAAGTACGCAGATACATTTTAAGTGTTTTTAGATATTTTATTTAACAATATTTTTCTTTGTCGTGAATTTTTAGTTAATTCACAAAGATCTTTTTTTCTCTTTTTCTAAAATCATAACTTAACAAAGAACGCGTTTGAATAATTATTCAGCCCTGTTCTGAATTCCGATTCCCATAAATTTTTCGGAATCGAAATCGATTGGTGTTCTCAATTTCGATTCCGACCAAAAATTATCGGTTTGAAAAGTATTGCCTCTGAGCAGTCGGAATGAAAATTAATTGGCAGATTAAACACAAATGTTGCTATATTTGCCTTTTTTTTTAATTCTACATTTTATTTGGAAGAGTTATGTGATTTTTTTGTTTAAATTAGAGTTAAATTGGCATAATAAATCTTTCTTTAAAAATTTCTATCAAGAAATCTATTAGGCAAACAAATCGATGCTGATCGAAATGAAGTCGACCAGTTCTGAATTCCGATCAAACGCATGCGCAGTATTAACCGAAAAACTCATTATTGCCATGTGTAGAGAAAAAATATTCGAGTGCCATATTCGAATAACATTAAATCTAAGCACTTTTATTTTTGGCCCTATGTTTGTTATTCTATTGGCATTATAGGAGGAATTATAATAATGATGAATTTGTCACTATAAAAAGTACGACTAATGGCAACCCTTATCTACTTCGACCAGCTGATGTCTATTGCATTGTGTATCATACGAGGTGTGATAAAAATAAAAATCTTACAAATATTTGGTAAAAAAAGAGATTTCGTAATGTAAATATTCATTTGGCAATTTTACTTTGCTTTAATTTATTCCAAATATGTATATATATATGTACTAGCTGATCCGTCGAACTTCATCCCGCCTAACAGTCGATTCTTAAATTTTTTTTAATACCTTATCTGGTATTCGGGACACTGGGTCAGCTAATAAGAAAAAAAAAAGAAAAGAGAACGTTAATAAGTCAAGAAATATATTATGTGAACAATTTAAATTCCTTTAATAGTCACACTAAAGTTACAATTTCAGATTTCCTATTATGATATGTATTTATTGTTGCGGGGGGAATGTGGCACCCGTGTCGTAGGGCGCGATCGCACGCAAATAAAGAAATAAAAAAGGAGAAGAATTAATACCGAGTAACTAACAATATTTATTCAGTTCATCAACAATATAAATTTTTTGCTGTCTATTATAAATAGAGGAATTATTTTACACACCAAGTGGAGATTCACTATTATAAAAAATGTTTAATGACACATTCGTGCCGGAATAAATGGTAATGCAAACAACCAGATATATTGCAAAATTGTTGCAATTGCAAATTGTGAAAATATACAAAAATGGCACTTGGCAATTCAAGGTTTAAAATAGTTATTTGCACTAGATTGTGAAAATATAAAAGGTTTGCACTTGGCAATTCAAAGTTTCAATAGTTATTTGCACTGGATTGTGAAAATATAAAAAATTTGCACTTGGCAAATCAAAGTTTAAATAGTTATTCGCACAAAACAAATGAGAATAATTATTTGCAAATCTTAATTAACTGACACTCGCACTATATAAAATGATTGGTTTTTATCTTACTCACCTGGGGCTCGCTGCTGACTCTTAGACGTTCCAAATAGAAAAAGAAAGTTTAAAAAACGAAAAAGGTCGACACCACCTGCCGATAGCTAACTTTCGTCGAGTTTTTCCCCTTTGAAGTTAGCGCTCGGCAGGGGTGGGTCGTTACCGGTAAATAATAAAATTGCCAAGAATGTGCATTAGGGTGGTAGCGAATATTTAGGCTGGTGGCCTAAACACGCCGGCCCCCTTGCGGCGAGCAACTCGAAAGAGCAAAAAAAAAACGGATGAGTACGCCAGCAACCGTCCCAAGGCGTGATAACTTAAATAAATGAAATAAATTAAAATAAATTAAAATTCCAATGTGGTCTCCTGTGAACTCCCGGTCACCATTAATGCAGCCTCTGTGAATAAAAAAGGGAAAGGTTAGTATGCATGTACGTGGGGTTGCTTGGTTTTGATGCACCTGGTTAATTGGATGTAATTTGTATTATGTATTATATAAAGACTGGATGTCGCTGTAGACGCGTAAGAACGCTGCCAGACCGTTATGGCTGGAACGCTCCTGAAACGACCAGTCCGAAGATCGTCGGCTGCGTGAGGAGCCCATTGACCGTTGCTGGGGCTGTGCCACTAACCATAATGGTGGCGTACACGTCGGCCCCGAGTGTTAAGAGAACCGGCGCAGATCGATAGAACGTCGGGTCTGCGAGTCTCATAAACCGGAAGGGTGCGGCGACCGAGGAGTCAATCGTCGCGGTTGGGTTGAGACGCGTATGCCGTGCTACCACCGTTGCCTGAGTCGTGACTCGATTCGTTACCCCGTATTTCCCGCGCAACACTAGTGTGCACTTCGTAGTTCTGGCCGTATTAAGCCGTTCGAGTTGGAGGTCGTTGGCCAGGTGCGCGTCTATCACGGACGTCGGCGCGCAGGGATCAATGAGTGCGCGCACCAGATGGAGGCGCCCCCCTGCCTCTATTCGTATGATCGCTGTAGGACAATAGCAATAAATGCTCGGGTGATCGTCATCGCGTCGTGGGTTTCCCGTAAGCGCCCTGTCCTGAAGCCGGCGGGGTGCGCCTGATGTGGAACGATAGTGGTGGTGGTACCCTTCTTGCATGGTTGATACGGGGCCGCTCTGCCAGTAGAGAGTCGGGTCGAGCGGAACGGACGCGGCTCCGCGCCGCCCCGGCGCCCACTGGCATTGCGGTGCGATGGGCGGAAAGGACGCGTCTCCGCGCCATCCCCGTGTTCCATGTGTCGCTGATTATTTTTCTGCTTCTCATGCTGAAGCAGCGGTCGGAAGGATCGTGCTTCTCCACTGGCCGTTGGGGCGATGGCTAAGGCGGCTGCACTTCTCGTGAACTCTTCCATCTCCTTCTCCTCCTCTTCTACCTGTTGGGCCCATGATCGTGTGTCCTCGGTGATGTTGATCGATGGCACCTCGTCGCTTTCGTCGTTGTCGCGCTCTTCGCATGGGATTGGGCGTGGCCGTGCTTGCTCGTCCTCCATGTGAAGCGTGGTGTGGTGTGGTTCACGGCAGCGGTGGCAACGGACGTTGCTAGGGCATATCTCTAACCGATGGAACGGCGATAGGCAATTGGGGCAGTGCCGGTGTATAAGGACGGCCCGGAGGCGTTCTTCTGCCTACATTCCCCTGTACAGCGGGCATAGTCGTATGCCGTGGTTCTTCTGGCACAACCGGCAGGAGACGGTGAAGGAGTCAATCCGTTGCTCCGTCTTGTTGCGTTTGACCGAGAAACCCGTCATTCTGGAACGGGAACTTGTTATTATTTGGTTTGCATTTTAAGGGGGGTTGGGTGGCGTAGGGGCGGAGAGTAGACGCTTAATTGGTCGAGCTTGTGGTTGGCGTACTCGTGTTAAGGGTTTATGTGGGATGAATAATCTGATTAAGTTATTCTGTCGATGTAATGATGTATTTGTAGTGGTTGAAACCACTGTTATATTAAATATAATTTTATGGAGATACGCTTAAAAGTATCTTTCGTTTTGAAAATAGTTTTGACTTAGGGCAAACTATATTTTTTGGTGGTTGCCTAAGGCAGGCGATACGCGATAATAGACGGTATCTCACGGTAAACCCGTGTGTTGTCACGGCTCCTTGTAATTGCCCTACAAAAATTTGGTCACAAAACTTACCCATGCCCATGCAAATGTGACTATGAGCATAACCTATGAATGACTGTAAAATGACTAGTCAAATGACGTCGTGCATATAAAATGTGCGACAGATGTAAAGAGGCCTTTACTCGCTGTCTGGGAACATTCTTTGTGTTGATTTGGGCCATGTTGTGTGAGAATCACAAATTGTGGTGTGTTTGTTGATTTCAACACAACTCTGCGGGAATAGCCTACACTAACGAGTTTGGCAATTTGTAGAGCTGTCAGTAGTTTATTCTTCCAATCGTTGGAATGAGACAGCTGTGCGGTGCTGCCCATTGCAGTGTAATGATACATAATGGTCATGTCGTGAAAATATTTAGGGACAGCTCGCGACTGAGTCCTGACGCGACATTAAATTTATAGTTTGTTCTAAAAAGTTTAATTTCTCCCTTGTTTGTAGTATCGAACGCATAGATGACACTACTTGATTCCTGCTGGGATTTCAAGCTAAAAGGGACTGACGAAAGTTTGTCGGAACTTCAATACACAAAAAAACAATTTCTGTCATGAAAGCGAGACCACCATGGAGTGTGCCATGTTTTTGTTTATGTTTTACATTTTAATTTTGCACAGATAAACCGCGAAAATTATTTCGGTCTCGAGTGGTTCACCCCCTTTTTTTTTTCAAGCAGGCTGATTTTGATTGTGTTTTTATGCAAACTACAAACTTTTCTCAAAAAGAAAGAAAGAAGAAAAAAGGACGGCCGAATGTCACAAAAAACTATCGAAATACAACCTGGCGCGTGTGTTTTCAGTGAAACCAGGCTGTATCTTCAGGGTTTTCGTTAGTTGATTTTTGTTCGGTTACTAACACTCGAGTTTGTTGGATCCCGCGGATCGGAGTTGTGATACTCTTTGGATCGCGCGCAATGTGTTTACGGCGTAAGAAAATACAAAAGAAAATTTCATCGAGTGGCAACCTTGTTTTGTTCATTCACAATGTCATTCATTCATGGCAGTGAGTATACACACATTTTAGAATGAATTTCCAAGAAACGTGGATTTTTTCCAAGTTTTTTTTCTTTTCGTTTCAGATTGTTACCATTGGGATCGCCGGATTGTAGAAGGTGTTCGGCATAAATTTGGATTAAGCGTACAGTATTATCAGCACAACCTCACCTCTAGACATCAGCTGGTAATAGCTTCTTAAAGCGTATTAAGCGGAACAGCTTCCGCTTTCTGATACGGATTTGTTTTATTGGCATTAATTTGTCTGTGTCAATTTCTAAGGACGATTTTGAAGGCTACGAATATTCGAAAATATTCATCTGATCATCCTTTTGATCTGGTCTATTGAAGCTGTGCAAGTTCATGAAGAACTTTGTATTCTGCCCCTGCCAAATGGACATGTTAATATGTATTTTCCGTTTACAACCCATTGGCATTATGGCGATAAAGATAATTTTCATTACACACAAATCATACCACGTCCCATTGCAGAAACCTTGCTCTTATGCGAGGTTAAAGAGTTACATATCGGCTTGACTCACGTACTTTGGCGATATGAAACTTTAGGATATCCAATAGTGGACTCAGCACCGGGCGCAGCGGTAAGAGCATGGTTTGCGGGAAAAAACTGACATCAACCATAGTCGATGATCAGTGGATGAAACTTGCAAGCACCTTCTCCGGACTACTATGCGCCTCCTTAAATTTTATTGACAAAACAAATAGTGTGGAGCCCAAATTTAGTTTCGCCCACAATTTGTAACTGGTAGTAAAGAAAAAATACCACAATTTATAACGTTATGCCAGCTTGCCTCGAGAAATCGTTTGCACAGAAGATTTAACACCATGGAAAAAAAATGTTGCCATGCAATAGCAAACTAGGATTCGCGTCCTTAATGAATTCAGGCTATGTTCACAATACAAATTACCACTCGTTGGGTATAAAAATGCGTACAATGTGTAAAAGTTATAATAGCGATTGCATTTTAGAGTTTACTGAAACGGCAAATTTAGTCTATGGTCGAAAACGACTTGGCTCAAATGGTGATTTTTCGCTACGACGTCTGTTTGGACAAGGTTTGAATGGGTATTGCAGTTTGGATCATCTCGATGATCAACCTTAGGATTTAACACCAGCACCAGCATATAATATTCCTCTTTGCGTGGTGGTAGTAAATCAATTCACAACGTATACGATATACAAAATTTAGTTGATACTGATAGACTATTTAATATCGCTTGGATAAGCCGAGAGAAAATCAAGTCAACAGTATTATTAGCACAACTTCGTCCACTTTATGCGCATCGTTACATACTTGGGCATGGACAGGAACGAGGTCAAATAGTAACACAAATTACAAATACCCAGTATTCGACATTGCCTATCATTCTGCAAGAAAATATACCGTGGTTTGTACCTTCCTATATGCATCCGTTGAAATTGAGTGTGCAAACTAAAAATGGTGCGGAATACAGTTTAAAACCAAATATAATACATTACATACCAGGTATTCAACGTGTCCGTCCATATCATTTAGAATTGGTTTTCGGAATACCTGCTCTAAGTACAGTACAAATATCTTTTGATTCTGATTATATATTCCTGAAGTGGCTGGAATATCCACCCGATGAAATCGAGCCGGTGTTAGTATATTGCCACAGGCATGTCAAGCCGTTTGCTAAAGTGCATTTCCGGTAGGTTAATGACTTATTCTCCACTGAGCTTGTACGACGGCTGCAGCAGTCACTAATCGCCAGGGAATTGGTGGGTGCTGAAGATACCAAGCTTTTGCCTAAAACGCAGCAAAGGTTGCGCAAAGTAATGAGGGTCTTATTTGCTAATGCCGATGCTACATATAAGTCTAATTTACGTGATTTTGATAAATATGAAGTTTGTCGAGAGCTATGTCCACCAGTGCCGAATGCCGCTGAAGCAAAGCCTTCAGTAATTAAAAATTTATAAATTAAATTCTATGTATTTATGTGTTGGGTAGAGGTGGACATGTGCACGCAAATCCACAGCCGATGTGGCTGCGCAATCGAATATGCTAGCAATTAAAACGAAAACCTTGGAAGGGACAATCGAACGTGCTACATTAAGTGACATTGTGCGCGATTTGGACGAGAAATCCTCCACCGCATATTGGGAAAGCATGGTTCGCTGAAGTATTCAACCGCACAATTGCGCACGGTAATGAATGTTTAGATTCTATAACAAATATTATATTTATTAGACCTGAAACTTGTCAAGAAGCCTTGGACCATCTTCTCAGCTACGCATGGCAAGCTAGGGAAGATGAAGACCTGACAGAAGCGGAAAATGAGACTGACGTGAGTTGGTGGAGAAGAAGCAACTTAAGGGAAAATGCAAATAGATCGCAATGAATTTGAGCAATTGAATTCAATTACTCTTATACTGTTTTCACACAGAAACTTAATGATCTCATTTCACCTGCTAATGAAATCGTAAATTTTTTGCTTTCACACAGAAGTAACTGCTCGATTAGTATGAAGGATGAGACAGACAATCATGGCGGAACGATACAAGGTGGGAGCATGGTGACATACCTACAAACAAAAAAAATTCCATGTACTTGTAAATTCGATGGACAAATGTCAAAATCGTACTGCGCCGGTAGTTGATGTATCAAATCAAATAAAAAAGGTTATAATCAGCTGTTCGATGCGGCCACCTTGTATCGTTCCGCCATGCAGACAATGACATTTGCTTTGAAAACTAAGAAACGAAACGGAAGCGGAACGCTGCCAACAGAGTTGCATTGTGCTTTTGACTTCATTAGGCATTCGATTAGCTACTAATGAAATAATAATAGATTCGAATTTTAATGCGTCTTAATGTAGAAAATTGCCTTTATTCTTCAATAAGCCGTTTGTGTGAAATTAGTATTAGGGTTAAACAATTTCAAAGCTGAGGACATATTGCGTTTACTGACGTACCAAATGAAGAGATGTGGTAAATCTGTAAATATTTGTTGTCACGATGAGATGAACTATCACAGGCGTGTTACTGAATTCCTTAGCTGGTAAGTAGGTAGTGACGATAGCTAAAATCACCTTAATTTCAAATCAGTTAATTTAAAAGGTGGAACAACGTTGAACAAAACAACTGCCTCACATGCTACTACAGCCAAACCACAGGAACATGCAGAACCTGCGCACAACATAACGGAGATTGATACGCAAACGGATTTAAAAGGTATGATGTTAAACTATATTCCCTTACGGTAATAAAATATTAGCAGCCCAATTCTAAACGAAAATTCCGTGCGAGTTTTTTCCCTTCTCCCATTCCTCGTATTTTAAATAAAAATTCCTTGTGAGTTTTTCCACTTCTCCCTTCCCTCCTATTCTGAACAATGTTCGAAAGAGAGGAAACCGGTTATGGGAGAAAAGTAGGTATTATGAATGTGAGGGAGAGGGAGATTTCTTTGCCATTTCATAGGAGTTTTTTCCCTAGTTAAATTAAAGGGAATGCATCAAAAATAGTTAAGGGAAACTAGTTCTTTTAAGAAAGAACACTTAATTGTACAAATTTGTGCTAAAATACGTATTTACATTGTACCACAATATTCTCACTGTTAATACAACAGCAACAACAACCACAATATTCTTTATTTTAAGTCGAAAAGTATATCATAAGCAACGGAAGAGCTCTTTGAATATTTGATGTAGCCATCCAGAAATTGCGCAAGGATTTTTTAAGAAGGCTTAGTGAGATTTTGGCATATGGCGAAAGGCGAACTCAACTCGACGCGGCCGCCAGAAAATTGCTTTGCAGAATGAAAGCAGGCAACTCCGGCGGATTTGTGTTATCCCGCCGTCTTCTTCTTATGCTCCTCTGTTGATATTGCTGTGGCACCAATTCATTACTCATTTCAGTGAATACCACATGAAATGCAATAATGTGCATTGTTTACACCTTACTTCTTAATTCCAAACAAATTAGCAACAATAATAAACCTTACAATTTTTTAAACAAAATAAGAAATGTGCAATGAAATTTCAATTGACAAAACAGCTGACTTCGAAAATTCGAAATTCCTATTCCCCAATTTTTCTTCTCCCTAGGAGAAAAAAAAAATTGGAGGAATTTTTCCGCGGGAATAAAAAATCCGTAAGAACAAAATTCCGCGAGAATATTTAGAATTGGTATGTAGATGTTTTAAACAAAATCATGATTATTGATTCACTGGTATTCTGTGGCAGATAGCTGATCTGCGGTAGGGTTCTGTTGGCCTCGTTCGTGGTGAACGAGAGCTGGGTTAGGGGATTTGTTGGCCTCGTTCGGGGTGAACGAGAGCTGGGTTACGGGGTTTGTTAGAGCGGTTGGGAGTCACAAGTCTCCCTCACCCTCACTGGAGGTTGGCAGTAGGACCAATTTCGTGATTGGTCTGGTGGTTTGTCCCCTTGCCGTATCAAGTTCGACGACTCGAACTCGGTTATCGGGGCCATAATGGAGGTTGGCTATCCGACCTAGTCTCCATTCGTTGGGGGGCAGATTGTCCTCTTTAATGACGACTAAGTCCCCCTGTTTGAGATTCGATTGTGGATGCTTCCACTTAACGCGCTTCTGCAGTTCGGTGAGATACTCCGTTTTCCACCGCTTGCAGAAGGTTTGATGCAACGCCTTAAGTTTTTCCCATCGATTGACGAGCGAAGCGCGATTCTCGCTGACGTCAATCTCGGGTGGCGCTAGTAGGTGGCCCCCGACTAGGAAGTGCCCGGGGGTAAGTGGCTCCAGGTTGGACGGGTCATTTGAAGACGGGCTTAGGGGTCGGGAGTTGAGACAGGATTCAATCCTGCACAGGAGGGTGCTAAACTCCTCTAGAGTAAATTTATGATCCGATGCGATCTTTTTGAAATGAGTTTTGAAACTCTTGACTCCCGCTTCCCACAGCCCGCCCATGTGAGGAGCAGCGGCTGGTATGAAATGCCATGTCAGGGTTTGGTGGGCGTACTTCGAGAGGGTTTGGTCGCGCGCATCAACGAGGAATGCCTTGAACTCCGAGCGGAGAGCCCTCGACGCACCGACAAAGTTCGTCCCGTTGTCGTAGTAGAGGTTTTTCGGGCATCCTCGTCTGGCGACAAACCGACTAAACGCTGCTAGAAACGCGGCGGTGCTGAGGTCGCTAGTCGCCTCTAAGTGGATCGCCTTAGTTGCAAAACAGACGAATAGGCAGACGTAACCCTTTGACATGCGGCATCCTCGTCCGCTGTAAGACTTGATGTCAAACGGTCCTGCGAAATCCTCCCCGGTGTTGGTAAATGCCCTGCTAAAGGTAGTGCGTTCCGTAGGGAGGGTTCCCATGAGTTGCGTTGGGGAACGTTTGCGGAATAGCGTACAGGCCTTGCAGTTGTGGATGATGGATCGGATCATGTTTTTGACCCGAGGTATCCAATACTGCGTGCGTAGGAGCCGCAGCATTAGTTGGTTTCCACCATGTATGGAAATGGTGTGGACAAACTGGACTAGGAGACGGGGGAGTCGGCAGGCGTAAGGGAGGATTATCGGCTGACGTTCGTCGACGGGAACGTCTCTGGATGCGTTGAGACGACCCCCCACCCGAAGGACATTATCTTCGTCGATAAAGGGGTCTAGAGAGAGAATCTCGCTTTTGGTCGCGATGGGTTTCCTAGTTCTCAGAGAGCTTATTTCTTCGGCATAGTGGTTGGTTTGGGATATCCTGATGAGGCGGCTAGTCGTAGCCTTGATTTCGCCAGGCGAAATCTGGTGCGACTCTGCTTTAAAGGACGTTTTAATTTTGGATGGGTTCTATTGGCGAATCTTATAACGTAGGAGATTACCCGCAACGCTCTTGATAGATCGGAAAACCGATCAGGAATATCCTCGCTATGGTTGATGTTCGTTGCTACATGCACTTGTACTCGTTTTTCTTCGATGTCTGTGTGGTACTCCTGTTCGCCTTGAGATGGCCATCTCGCTTTGCCTTCTTGCAGCCAAGAGGGTCCCTGCCACCACAAACAGTTGTCGACTAGGTCCGTGGCTGGAAGTCCTCTGATGGCTAAATCCGCTGGATTTGATGCGGACTCGACATGATGCCATGCTTTCGTTCCTACCTTCTCCACGATTTTTGTCACCCTGTGAGCTACAAATGTTGACCAGGAACACGGGGTTTTCGAATCCATGCTAGGACGATTGTCGAGTCTGTCCATAGGTGCATGTTGAACGTGCCTAAGTTCAGGTTCTCCATCACAGCTTCCAAAGTTTCTGCCAGCAAGACGGCACCGCATAACTCCAATCGTGGTAATGAAATTGTTTTTACTGGTGCCACCCTCGTTTTTGCCATGAGTAGACTAACGTATGTCCTGTCGTTGATCTTAGCTCGCACGTAAACCGTAGCCGCGTAGGCTTTTTCGGACGCGTCACAGAAGCCGTGAATCTCTATATCGTTGGTTGGGGTGAAGTGCACCCACCGAGGTATACGAATCCGGTTAATGGCGGGGTACTCCTGCATAAAGGTTTGGCACCGATGTAGAGTGATTGTGGATACCGGTTCATCCCAATCCGTCCCTTCCAGCCAAATGTTCTGCATTAATATCTTAGCTACGATGATAACTGGAGCAAGCCAGCCTAAAGGGTCGAACAGTTTGGCGATGGCAGATAGGATCGCCCTTTTTGTTAAGATGTCCTGGTTTTCGATTGGTTTCGCTGTGAAATAGAAATAGTCGGAATGCGTGTTCCAACGTAAGCCTAGGGTTTTTACCATGCTCGCGTCCTCGAATTCCAGAAAGTCTTCCGTAAGCCTGTGAGGTTTGGGTATGCCCTGTAGTATCCTACTGCAGTTAGATGTCCACTTTCTCAGAGGGAATCCTGCTGACTTTAATGCAGCTGTGATTTCATCGCGGGCCGCGATTGCTGCCTCGATGCTATGTCCCCCTGCAAGGACGTCATCAACGTACATAATGTTTCGCAAGATGTGCGCTGCGGTTGGCAGAGACGCCTCGACGTCATCAGCAAGTTGATGTAGGGTTCTGATCGCTAGATAGGGGGCACAGTTTACCCCAAAGGTTACCGTGTTGAGCTCAAACACGCTGACAGGGTCCTCTGCTTTGAGTCGAAAAACTATTCTTTGGTATTGGGTTTGATTTTCCTTTACCCAAATTTGTCTGTACATCTTTTCAATGCCGCTATTGAAGACGTACTTGTAGAATCTCCATCGGAGGAGCAGTATTGTTAAGTCGGATTGAAGTACTGGGCCGGTGTGCAGAACATCGTTCAGGCTTATGCCATTGGATGTCGGGCACGACGCATTGAATACGACCCTTACTTTAGTCGTTGTGCTTTCTTCTTTGATCACCGCATGATGCGGTAAGAAATAGCAATCAGTTGATTATGGTGTGCACCTTAGTCATGTGCCCTAACGTGACATATTCTGTCAGTACCCTATTGTATTCCATCTGTAGGGCCGGGGTCTTGGCTAGGCGCGTCTCGTTCCGATAGAACTGAGAGCAGACGCTCTTGAGAGATGGGCCCAAACAGACGGTTTTTGGGAAGCTTTGTTTGAATGGAAGGGCGACAGTATATCTTCCATCTGAATTCCTTTCCGTTGTGTTTTTATATAGTGCCTCGCAATAGGCATTATCTTCGGTCAGGGCCTTTTTTGTAGGTACGTTTTCAAGTTCCCAGAAAGCGGCTAACTGTTTGTCTAGGCTAATTTCATTGAAAAAGGATACCCGCGTATTGGTTGGGTGAGGTGCATCTGCACGACCGGTTAAAATCCAACCGAAGACGGTTTCTTGGGCGAGAAGCGTATTTAGGACGTTCTTCCGTATACCGTTTAGTATGATTTGGGGATAAATATCGCCTCCAAGTATGAGGTCGACTGGTTCATTAATGAAGAACCTCTTATCCGCCAGAATCAGATCAGGGAATGCTTGCCGAGTCATTGCGCTCACTTGGCAAGTCGGAAGGTCCCCTGTTAATTGAGACAGGACTAGGGCCACTGTATGGATGCTTACTAAGGGGTCTGTAAGCGAACCTAAGTTAATTGAGCATGATTCCTTTACCTGTGCAGATGGTGTATTATTTATTCCTGACACCTGCACATGCAAACGTTTGGACGGAAGGTTTATTCGCTTCTTTAGTCTTTCAGTTATGAAAGAGCATTCGGACCCAGAGTCTATCAGCGCTCTGGCGGAAAATTTCACCCCGTTGTAGATTATATGAACCCGCGCTGTTCCTAATAACACCCCTTTAGTGGTGTTAGCATGACACGAAGAGACGTTATTAGTATTATCTTGTCTTTTTTCAAACTCCATCCTTGCCCTAGCCTGCTATGAGGTTGAAGGTGAATTGTCGGTGGCGTTTTGAGTCCACCTTTGAGGAGTTGTCTTTGGTTGTGCTGTCGGAAGATGGAGCAAGGTGTTGTGCCTTGCGTGGCACGTGCTGCAATTGAATTGGCTAGTGCATCGTGTCACGGTGTGTCCACCCGACAGACAATTCAGACAATAACTATTGTTTTTGATAAATTCGATTTTTCCTGACGTGGACAACCTACGGAATTTTTGGCAATTTCGTAATTTGTGCTCCGTACTGTTGCACATCTTACATGCCGACTTTGGTACGCTTGCTTGGTAAACCCCAAGTTTCGTAGAATTTTCCCTAGAATTCGAACTCTGACTTTTGGGTGTTTTTGTTGTTTTATTACCCCTAAGATCGGAAACCGTCTCCAATGTCTGGAAGCGATTGGACAGGAATTTGTCCATATCCTCCCATTTCGGGATATCTGTCTTCCGTTCTACGGTCTGTTCCCAAAGAGCCAATGTAGATTTAGGGAGTTTTGTGGAGCATAAGTAAGTTATGATTGCGTCCCAATTTGTGATGTCAATATTATGACATTGTAGCGCAGAAATGCAATTGTTGATCTCACGTTGCAATTTTTTAATTGATGTTCCACACTCCTGCTCGACTGCCGTCAGATTAAATAAAAGTTTTAATTGTGTGTTGACGAGGATACGTATATTTTCGTACCTGTCGCTTAGATTCTTCCAGGCGGTTGCAAAACCCTCGTTTGTTAATGAGCACCTGCCCACTATTTCTTTTGCATCCCCTTGAGTTTTTTGTTTTAGATAATATAATTTCTCGACATCTTTCAGATCAGTATTGTGGATGTATATCGCCGTGAACATATCTCTAAAGGCTGGCCAGGAAAGGTAGTCGCCTTTAAATACATCGGTGTCACAAGGCGGCAACCGCATTTTATGTCCCCGGCGCGAAGAATCTTCATCCTTTGCTTCATCCTTGGCCGGCTGTGGAGTGATGGCTTCGGCTTCATCCGCCACAGCAGACATGCATTGCAGGTAGCATGCAAAGCAACTTTTATTCTTCTTTCTTAATGAGCTGAGCTCGTCTTTGGACAGTTCAGAATTGCTGAGAAGACTTTCATATGTGGACTTGGTCTTCTTCCATAGTGCCCTTAGCTCCTCTTGCAGTAGTGCAAGGGTGTGCTTGTTCCGGGATTCGGCCGGGGTGAAGTTGAAGTCTTGTTCAAACTCTACTATGGAATCAGCCAATCTAATATAAGTCTCCATCGATTTTATTAATTTGAATATTTTGTTTCTTTGAAGGTGTCGAGCTCGGAGGTAAACGGCTTAGTGGCTTTGGTGTAAATGCAACCACAAAAAAAATTATAAGAGTGTTTTCGTTTTTTTTTTTTTTTTTTTAACGTAGTCCAGCTATCAATCCTGCTGTGATTGCGCTGTATAAGTAAAAGCTTTAAGAACGCACGAATTCTGGTCTGATTTAATGTGTTAACGCAGATAGCAATCTTATGTGAATAGTGATAAGCAAAAAAATTTAATCAAATGTAAATTTTGCCGTGAATGTAATGTGGCCAGTGATATGAACCACTTATAGAGATCCTCACGAGGATTGTGTAAGCCACAGATAGAAATCCTGACGAGGATTTAATGTGTATACAGTGATATGGAAATAAACACAGATAGAAATCCTGACGAGGATTTAGTGTCTATAGTGATATAAATATAGTGATATGCAGCACAGGTAGAAATCCTGAAAGGTTCTAGTGTGTACAAAGTGACAGCAAACACAGATAGAAATCCTGACGAGGATTTAATGTGTCTACAGTGATGTGCAATGCAGAGAAGAGAATTCGTCTGCAAATATTTAATGTGTCTAAAGGGTGTGTTGGACACAGATAGAAATATTTTGATAACTTAGCGTGTCTAAAAAAAAGGTTTTAAAAAACGCAGATGTAATCCCAATGTGGATATGTCACAAATCGAAATCCTGTGAATTTAATGTGTGTAATTCTAGAAATTTGAACCACAGATAGAAATCCCCTTGAGGATTTAATGTGCATACAAGTGAAAGTGAAACACAAATAGAAATCCTGACGAGGATTTAATGTGTATACAAAAAGGTGTTATGTGAACGTTGATGAGTATCGCCGAGTAGCCAACCAGGGTATCTTTCCCAACAAAAGAAATAATTTTTGTATATTCAACTTGACGTGGAAAACATACAATTTAAAGTATTTATTAAGAAAAAAGCGATAAAAATACAGCTATATAATATAAGACTCAGTATAAATTGTGTGATCAAGCCACTAGCCACCCAACGTAGTGATACTTTTTTGGCTTTTGGTAATATTTCAGCTCGTAAACTGATTACTAAAGTGAATTCTGTGATAGACAAGCTAAGGCTATCAACCAAGTGAAAATATGGTTCCTGACTAGGAAGTTTTGACAACGCCTGTGACGACGAGGGGTACAATACAGTGCAGTGATGAACGTGAAAAAAAACTAAAAAAATTCACTGACTGTCTGCCTTGAGCGGTGTCGAGTAACCCTTACCACTGGTGGGGGGAATTACCCGATCGTCAAAAGGCGATTGTGTGCTTAAAAACACGAAATCTAGCAATTTCACTTGCTTTGCCTCTTTTTGTAACTATCACACAGCGCACTTTTACGTAAAACACGTAAATTAAATTTAAAAAAAATATGTGCAATACCAAGCAACCACGTACCTTGTGTTTTCGATGTGATGCCGATGCTAATAGACTGTATGTGATGTTGATTAGTGGACTGTTTGATGTTGTGCGCTGACGTGATGTGATTCTAATGGATGCGATATATTATATTGATTTGATTGTGATGTTGTGTGATGAAGCTAATGGACTGTATGATATAATGGATTGTATGATGTGATGATGGACTGTATGATGTATGCTACTGTTGATGTGATGATTTAGAGGTGATGAATCGCCTGTATAATGTGATGATTTTATGGCAGTATGTGTGCTGTGTGATAGCGAGATGCCAAATGTTGTGCTAGTTAGTTTTGTTTCGCTGATTACTTTTTCCAATTTAACACTTTTATAAATAATTTTTCTTGCTTGGCTAATAATTTCCAATTATTCCGCTGCGCTGATTCTGGGGTAAATCACCTATGTTGTCTTCAAATTTTTGATTTTCTCGGCGCGTAAGGACCAAATGTTGCGGGGGGAATGTGGCACCCGTGTCGTAGGGCGCGATCGCACGCAAATAAAGAAATAAAAAAGGAGAAGAATTAATACCGAGTAACTAACAATATTTATTCAGTTCATCAACAATATAAATTTGTTGCTATGTCTATTATAAATAGAGGAATTATTTTACACACCAAGTGGAGATTCACTATTATAAAAAATGTTTAATGACACATTCGTGCCCGGAATAAATGGTAATGCAAACAACCAGATATATTGCAAAATTGTTGCAATTGCAAATTGTGAAAATATACAAAAATGGCACTTGGCAATTCAAGGTTTAAAATAGTTATTTGCACTAGATTGTGAAAATATAAAAGGTTTGCACTTGGCAATTCAAAGTTTCAATAGTTATTTGCACTGGATTGTGAAAATATAAAAAATTTGCACTTGGCAAATCAAAGTTTAAATAGTTATTCGCACAAAACAAATGAGAATAATTATTTGCATATCTTAATTCACTGACACTCGCACTGTATAAAATGGTTGGTTTTTATCTTACTCACCTGGGGCTCGCTGCTGACTCTTAGACGTTCCAAATAGAAAAAGAAAGTTTAAAAAACGAAAAAGGTCCGCACCACCTGCCGATAGCTAACTTTCGTCGAGTTTTTCCCCTTTGAAGTTAGCGCTCGGCAGGGGTTGGCCGTTACCGGTAAATAATAAAATTGCCAAGAATGTGCATTAGGGTGGTAGCGAATATTTAGGCTGGTGGCCTAAACACTTATTATATTTTATTTTATTTTTACTTATTCTAAATTAAGTTTCATTTTCATTGTAGTACTTTATGGTACACGATATTTTTTTTTTTATTATTACCTGGGGCGTAAAGAAACACAGCAGATGGTTTTCCAACACGGGAACTGGCAATTGACCATGCGAGAAACATGGGTTTTCTAGATTAACAACTTCCCTGTCCAATGAGTCATATGTGACTCACAACAGCGTATTGAAATAAGTTCATGGGTCACCTGTGACTAATTTTTTTTATACAAATTAAAGACGCTTTCTTGGTATGAACGTGTCGTTATATATTTGTGAATTCTATGTGAGCGTATATCAAAAGACCTAAACTTTAGGAAAATGAAAGAAAATTTCGAAATTTTTTTCTGATTCCCATTTCTCATTATCTTCGATTCTTGTATGTATATACTTCTAACTTCAATTAAACAAAAAATAATACACGCTTTTGAAATTTATATATATAAATTTACCGTGATTGTGATTCGAAAATTTAAATGATTTCTTATGGTCACATGTGACTCATTGAACGTGGTAAACAAAATTGTTTTTGCTACGTAGTAGGAAGTAATATTTGACAAAATAAACTAGCCAAAATGAGGTAAATATATGTCGAATTATTTATAAAAATAATATTTTATAATATATATTCATATTATTCAATTAAGTGATACAAAAAACAAGTAAGGAAGGCTAAGTTCGGGTGTAACCGAACATTACATACTCAGTTGAGAGCTATGGAGAGGAAACTGAACCTAGGGTAACCCTGGAATGTGTTGTTTGTACGATATGGGTATCAAATGAAAGGTGTTAATGAATATTTTAAAAGGGCGTGGGCCTTAGTTCTATAGGTGGACGCATTTTCGAGATATCGCCATAAAGGTGGACCACGGGTGACTGTAGAATTTGTTTGTGCGACATGGGTATCAAATGAAAGGTGTTAATGAGTATTTTAAAAGGGAGTGGGCCTTAGCTCTATAGGTGGACGCCTTTTCGGGATATCGTTATAAAGGTGGACCAGGGGTGACTCTAGAATGTGTTTGTACAATATGGGTGTCAAACGAAAGGTGTTAATGAGTGTTTTAAAAGGGAGTGGGTCTTAGTTCTATGGGTGGAGGCCTTTTCGAGATATTGCCATAAAGGTGGACCAGGGGTGACTCTAGAAATTGTTTGTACGATATGGGTATCAAATGAAAGGTGGTAATGAGTATTTTAAAAGGGAGTGGACCTTAGTTCTATGGGTGGACGCCTTTTCGAGATATCGCCATAAAGGTGGACCAGGGGTGACTCTAGAATTTGTTTGTACGATATGGGTATCAAATGAAAGGTGTTAATGAGTATTTTAAAAGGGAGTGGGCCTTAGTTTTATAGGTGGACGCCTTTTCGAGATATCGCCATAAAGGTGGACCAGGGATGACTCTAGAATGCGTTTATATAATATGGGTATCAAACGAAAGGTGTTAATGAGTATTTTAAAAGGGAGAGGCCTTTTCGAAATATCGATATAAAGGTGGACCAGGGGCGAGTCTAGAATTTGTTTGTACGATATGGGTATCAAATGAAAGGTGTTAATGAGTATTTGAAAAGGGAGTGGGCCTTAGTTCTATAGGTTGACGCCTTTTCGAGCTTTCGCCATAAAGGTGGACCAGGGGTGACTTTAGAATTTGTTTACGATATGGGTATCAAATGAAAGGTGTTAATGCATATTTTAAAAGGGAGTGGGCCTTAGTTCTATGGGTGGACGCCTTTTCGAAATATCGATATAAAGGTGGACCAGGGGTGACCCTAGAATTTGTTTGTACGATATGGGTATCAAATGAAAGATGTTAATGAGTATTTTAAAAGGGAGTGGGCCTTAGTTCTATAGGTGGACGACTTTTCGAGATATCGCCATAGAGGTGGACCAGGGATGACTCTAAAATGCGTTTATACAATATGGGTATCAAACGAAAGGTGTTAATGAGTATTTTAAAAGGGAGTGGACCTTAGTTCTATGGGTGGACGCCTTTTCGAAATATCGTTATAAAGGTGGACCAGTAGTGACTCTAGAATTTGTTTGTACGATATGGGTATCAAATGAAGGTGTTAATGAGTATTTTAAAAGGGAGTGGGCCTTAGTTTTATAGGTGGACGCCTTTTCGAGATATCGCCATAAAGGTGGACCAGGGATGACTCTAGAATGCGTTTATACAATATGGGTATCAAACGAAAGGTGTAAATGAGTATTTTAAAAGGGAGTGGGCCTTAGTTCTATGGGTGGACGCCTTTTGGAAACATCGATATAAAGGTGGACCAGGGGTGACTCTAGAATTTGTTTGTACGATATGGGTATCAAATGAAAGGTGTTAATGAGTATTTTAAAAGGGAGTGGGCCTTAGTTTTATAGGTGGACGCCTTTTCGAGATATCGCCATAAAGGTGGACCAGGGATGACTCTAGAATGCGTTTATACAATATGGGTATCAAACGAAAGGTGTTAATGAGTATTTTAAGAGGGACTGGGCCTTAGTTCTATAGGTGGACGCCTTTTCGGGATATCGTTATAAAGGTGGACCAGGGTTGACTCTAGAATGCGTTTGTACATTATGAGTATCAAACGAAAGGCGATAATGAGTATTTTAAAAGGGAGTGGGCCTAAGTTCTATAGGTGGACGCCTTTTCAATATATCGCCATAAAGGTGGACCAGGGGTGACTCTATAATGTGTTTGTACAATGTGGGTGTCAAATTAAAGGTATTAATAACAATTTTAAAAGGGAGTGGTGGTAGTTGTATGTGTGAAGGCGTTTTCGAGATTTCGACCAAAATGTGGACCAGGGTGACCTAGAACATCATCTGTCGGGTACCTCTAATTTATTTATATATGTAATACCACGAACAGTATTCCTGCCATGATTCCAAGGGCTTCGATTTCGCCCTGCAGAACTTTTTCGTTTTCTTCTACTTAATAATGGTAGGTGTCACACCCATTTTACAAAGTTTTTTTCTAAAGTTATATTTTGCGTCAATAAACCAATCAAATTCCATGTTTCATCCCTTTTTTCGTATTTGGTATAGAATTATGGAATTTTTTTCATTTTTCGTAATTTTCGAAATCGAAAAAGTGGGCGTGATCATAGTCGGAGTTCGGCCATTTTTTATACCAATACAAAGTGTGTTCAGATAATTATGTGGACTGAGTTTAGTAAAGATATATCGATTTTTGCTCAAGTTATCGTGTTAATGGCCGAGCGGAAGGACAGACGATATACTGTCTATAACAACTGGGCGTGGCTTCAACCGATTTCGCCCTTTTTGCCCAAAAAACAGTTACCGTCCTAGAATCTAAGCGCTTACCAAATTTCACAAGGATTGGTAAATATTTGTTCGACTTATGGCATTAAATGTATCCTAGACAAATCAAATGAAAAAGGGCGGAGCCACGCCCATTTTTAATTTTTTTTTTGTTTTTGTATTTTGTTGCATCATATCATTACTGGAGTTGAATGTTGACATAATTTACTTATATAAGGTAAGTGCACCCATTCCCGTGCTAGCCCCCAAACTCCGTGCTATTTTTGGTAAAAAAGTTTGAAGCAGAAAAATAAGGAAATGAAACAATTTTTCTAATAAAAAAAATTTAAGAATAGATCAAAACTGTTAACATTTGAAAATTCGTACTTGTCAGTCTCAAAGATACATTTTTTAAATAAGATTTGCGTTCAATTATCAGTTGACTATAAACTTTTGTACAGAAGGCATGCGTCAGTGTATATCGTTAGTGGAACTGCTAAGAGTGTTGTGACAAATTCTTAAGAGTTTTACCTTTAATTGGTAAGTATTAATATATAATTTCCTTCAGAAATTAAAAGTTTTAAGTGTTTTCGATATGAATTCATGTATTAAAGCCCGCGTATAATAAAAAAGTTATTAAGAATATTAATTTTAAAATAGCACGTAATTAGGACCATTATTTTTTTGAGGTGCACCTATTTACGTGCTTAGAACGGAATTAGGAACATTTAGATCTTATGGTTTTGTTAATTTTTTATAATAAGATGTATATTTTTATAAGATTTGCAAATTATAATAAGTAACTAATTTCATACACATTATCATGGCCTATTTCCATGCAACTATTTTTTCAAAACTACGGGAGTTTACAAAGCCGAAAGTTATGGTCGAACAGCTAATATTTGGGAAAATTATACAAAAAGTTAATAAAGAAAATATTAAAAATTTTGTCTAAATATCCTTTTTTGTATGCATATATACGGATTATAATCATATAAAATATTGTCTCAATATAATAATTTAGAAAAAATTTCTTTTTGGTACCTGCTGAAGAGAAAACGCATAGCCCGGAATTAGGCTCATTAATTTTGTGCATGTTCCTAATTACGTTATACTATAGGAGTAATTAGGAAATATTAATGGGTTGTTCTTTCGTAACATTTTTTCACAGCACCGCATATTTTTAGTGATATAATAATAGAACAGGACGCAACTAGTATCATAATATGCCGAAATATTCACCTACTTGTTTACAGTAGCTATTGAGGCTGTGGAAAAGGGCCATATGACCTGCTACAAAGCATCAAAAATATATGGAATTCCCAGACAGACGTTATTGGACAAAATCAAGAAGAAGTATACCAAAAAGCCAACCTCAGGTCCCCTTCCAGTTCTGTCGACAGAAGAAGAAAATATTATCGTTAAATGGATTCATCATTTGGCGGAGTTGGGCTTTCCTATAACTAAAGATCAGCTTACAAACTCCGTGGGAAATTTGGTTAAGGAACTCAAACGGCCAAACACTTTTACAAATGGTATTCCAGGAAGAAAATGGTTCAAAGGTTTTTTAAAAAGAAACTCGTCCTTGAGCCAACGAATGTCTCAATGCTTAACAGCTTCCCGAGCTTCAGTAACGGAATCTTCCATAAGTAATTGGTTCGAGAGAGTCGAGACTTATATGAAAGACAATAACTGTCTAGATGTACTGGAAGATCCATCAAGGATCTTTAACTGTCAGCATTTTTCCTGTGCCCAAAGGTCAAGCCGTTTTATTTTTGGATGTGCACGTATCCCATATATCTCTACCTCTCAGCGAATTTTGCAAGAAACATGGCATTATCATAATTGCACTTCTTCCAAATTCAACGCATTTGTTACAGCCCATGGATGTTGGAATTTTTCACTGTTTGAAAAGCGTTTGGAAAAAGGAAGTACAAGATCGGAGAATTACAAATAATGGACAGCGAATGAAACGTGAAGATTTCGGTCCAGCTATAGATAAATGTATAACATCGTCGATTACTACTGATGTGATACAGAGTGGTTTCAGAGCTTGTGATTTGTATCCATTCAATACAGATGCAGTTGCTTACCATAAAATTTAAAAAACGGGCATGCAAAATCCCATTATTGCCGAGAATGTTGAAGATGTGATTAATAGTGAAGAACAACAACCACATCAATGTGACCTGATGAAATTATTTGAAGAGCGATTAGAAGATGAGAAAATAAAGTTATTTAATGAGTGCGATGGAATATGGACTGTTGATATTAAAGACGAAAATTTGTACTACTTTTGGAAAAATTTGAAGAAGGAACTGAGTCCCGAAGGCAATGGGATTGCGCCTTCAAGCGGGTTTACTATTCTATTGGCGGGCGGGTGTGGCTTCACTATATCGATGACATGAGCATTGACTTCCTTGATTTATGTGGGAAAGTAATTGACTTAGATTCTACTCAAAATGTCCCTATGAGATGTTCAACTCCAACTTGCAACGTAATGGATACTCAATCTTATGTGCACAAAGAAATAAACGCTTCTAATTTAGCCGTTGAAAATGGTGCTAATGATGCTTTAAAGGACAATCAAAATTACAATAACAGGTTGATTGATAACCTCGTGCCACTTAATAACGATTTGCTTGTGGATAGCTTAACCTCCAAAAAGGAGGAATTTCCACCACGCTTCAAAAACGCTCTTTTCTGGCCTGAACCTTCTTCAACCGATCAGAAGAAGAAACAAGTGAAGAAGAAGCTCACTCCAACTGTGGTAATAGCTTCAGACTATATGGAATATCAACGACGTTTGGTTGAGGAAAAACAGGAAAACTTCAGGAAATGGCTTTAAAGAAAGAAACAAAAGAAAAGAAATCAAAGGAAAAACTTCGGAAAACAGCCCTGAAAAAAGCATCAAAAGAAAAGGAGCCACATGAAAAAGTAAATCTGGAAAAATCTTTACTTCCTGAAAAATACTATAATGAAGGAGACTTTGTTGTTATCCAGTATGAAGGAGAAAAGTTTACCGGAAAAGTTTTAAAAGTTATCAGTGGAGATCCTTTAAAATTTAAAATAAAAACTATGTCTATGAGCGGATTTAATTGGCGTTGGCCACAAAACGACGATATTCTTGATTATGAAGTAGACGAAATATTAAAAAAAATTTATCCGCCTCAGCCAAAAAATAAAAGAGGAATATTTTCAATAAACGACTTAAATTAATTCACATAACTTATTTTAAACAAATTTTTGCATGTACAATGTTCAGTTTTATCATATAATTTGTAATTTCAATATACAACTTTTAATTTTTTTATATAATTATAGTAAAACGATTTGAATACTGAAAGTAAGTTTTAATTACTTTTGCTTTCATGACTTTAACGATACACAACTTCTAAAAATGTTCAAATTATTCAAAATATGTTAATTTACTAAGTACATATATGAAATCTTAAGTACGTAATCTAAATAATACGTAGTTAGCAATGATTTTACTTTTTAAATTACCTTTTCTCTAGTCAACACTAGAAACTAATGAATTTTTCTGTTTTTTTTTTTGCTGTATCGATAAAATTTGTTTTTATGTTTTGAATAAATAAATAAAGTACATAGGAATGTACTTTGTACCCAAATGGATTGTCTTTTTCCAAAAATATTTAAAATATAACCGCAAATCCACTTTTTTAAATTTATAACGGAAATAGGAACGCTTTTGCACGCAGTTAGGAACCGGCCCAAATTTTCGCACTGATTTGGGAACAAAATTCGTTTGTCGAAATATGCGTATAAAGCGTAAAGTTGAAAAAAAATTTTTTTTTAATAAACATCGTAAAGTCCGCAACAGATCTCTGAACCCGCAGAAATAAAGAATGGATTTCAACTGCTTTTTGCTGGGCCAAGATATCACTTTAAACGTGGGTATGTCTTAATAGTACGTAAATAGGTACACTTACCTTACTGTAAAGATATCAAATTTTTTGTAAAAATTTCAATTTGTAATAATTTTTGCATTTGAATACAACGATATCTAAAACCTTGCGACCAGAGCAAATTGTTTTCAAATTACATAGTTCGACTGCGGAAGTAATATTAGGTCTCACATAAATTAAAACGCCTCGCTTATTTCTGTTTTCCGTTTCGGTGCTGTCTATCCGTAAAGCATTTAGTGAAATAAGCCCAGGAATTTCAAAGTGGTCAGATGGATAGCTCCATGTCCCGACAAAGCACCGGATATCTGAGGATAGCATTATTATTTATATCACTTAGGTGGGCACGAAGACTCTGATCATTATGAAATATAATTTGAAAGCTTTTGTTGTGGCCAAATCAGTCAACCGTCTAAAAACAGGATCAGATTCACAAAAAGGATTTGGCGGACTGAAATTGTCTAACATAAACAGACCATCAGCACTAGTAGCTCGCATGCAGGCATATAAAGGTGATATAGGCATTCTAGGTCGGGTGTGAACAACCACTTTATTATAAGTAACACCCTGACTTTTTTGTATGGTTATTCCCTCAGCACGAACAATTGGAATCTGGGTTCTTGCAATTGTTATACGCTCATTTCTCATATATTGAAAGGCCCTAACATTCTTCTCGATGGGTGCCCACGAAGGTTCGTTGCGATGGGTATTTTTCAATCTAGCCATCAAACGAAAAATTTTATCCACAGTGCTAATGGAACCGATGAATTTTAATCTATCTGCATGTTGTCCAGTTGCACCATTAATCGTCACCTGTGTTTATATTCATTGTCATCATATATTTGACTGTGGTTTTTAAGCGTTAAGCTATACGTAAGACCCTGTGTTTCCGAAGTTTTGGCTAGTCTGTCCATTCTAAGATATTTGCATTTTTACCACTAACGGCTATTCCTTTAACCACATCTTTCGCCGTCAAAAAAATTGCTGTAGAAGGAATTTGACTGAGTTTACGGGCATTAAAGTTGGCAGATTCATCATTTGACCAAAATAAGTAATTTGCTTCGTCAGGAACCTGGTCAGAAGTAACCAATCGGCTTGCAATCAAATATGTGTCTTCATTAGTCATAGCCCCGGAGGCCATATTATTCAAAGCAATAGAAAACGGCGATTAATAATATTTAAAGAGCCCCCGTAATGGCGAACCGACTAAGACGCTGTAAGCATCGCTTGGATTGGGTGAAAAAATCCATCTATCTCCTACAGCAGACAATTCTTTCAAGTCAGTAAAAACAATAACAGGTATACCACCAAATGGAATATTACTCTTAAAATAAGCTTTAGTCTGACGTCAATAAATCTATTCATTCGCCAACCATTGAAATTCCATCTATAATTATCAACTTCACATAATCTAGTAAACAATGAGTTGATAATATCGTTGCTAAGCGGACGTAATAATTATCAACTTCACATAATCTAGTAAACAATGAGTTGATAATATCGTTGCTAAGCGGACGTAATTCTCTATTGGACTGATTCACAGGTAGTGAAAATATAGAATGCAGTGTCAAACCATAACAGTACTGCGCCAACACTGGGCAATTGAAATTCTTAATTTCGACAGCGCTTTTCGCGGCGAAGTGAGAAATATGTGAAGGAAAGAGAGCAAAACTAAGAGAAGCGCGCTGCTAGACGTTGGCGTAGAACGCATCTCATTTTGATTTGGCTGTAATATGTATGTATGAGTATGTATGTAACACAAACACAAAAAATCAATTGCTAACGGCTAAGAAACGCGATGCTGCTTGCAACTTTCAAAAATCAAAATATCCGATGTCGCGATAACTTTTTTAAATTTGGAGCGTCAGTGAATTCATTAAGGCAAATTTTGCTATATTTTCTACATTTCGGTGTACATTTTTGTGTTGAAAAATCAGTTTTATTGTGCAAAATCTTAGTATCTCACGGTTAAAGGTAAGTTTGAGCATTTTCAAACTTAAGGAAGTAATTTTATTTCGTTTACTAAGTTGGCGCTAGACCGGTCATTGACAGTGATTTATTATTTGTTTTAGTGCTAAAGGTGAAAACATGGCAGCGAAGAAAAGAAAGTTTTCCGAAGATTACATTAAGTTTGGATTTACTCTCATAGAAAAGACGAGTTACAATTGCCTCAGTGTGTGGTATGTATGAAAGTTTTAAGTAATGATAGCATGAGGCCCACTCGCCTTGAAAGGCATTTGAATCAACAACACCCTACTATGGCTTTGAAGACAAAAGAGTTTTTTTCTGCTAAAGCAGAATCACTCAAGAAGATGAGATTGGATAAATCGGGAAGTCATCACATAGGTGTATGCAGCATCTCAAAGCTTCATTTGAAATAGCTTTTATGATAGCAAAGCAAAAGAAACCCCATACTATCGGTGAAGACTTAATAAAACCATGTATCCTAAAAGCCACACAGATAGTTTTAGGAGACACTGCAGAGCAAAAACTCAAGGCTATTTCTCTTTCAAATAACACAGTCAAACGTATAATCGACGACATTGCAGCAGATATTAAGTCACAAATAATAAACAAAGTAAAATTGTCGCCATTTTTTGCCATTAGTTCCGATGAATCTACCGACATCGCTAATTGTGCACAGTTAATAGTTTATGTTCGTTACATCGGCCAAGATAGCATCGAAGAAGAGATTTGGTACTCCTACGCCTTGGCAGCAGGTACTACATCTGAAGATATATTTAATTCAATATCAAGTTTTGTTGAAAAAATGATTTGGATTGGAATAAGCTAATTGGACTTTGCACAGATGGCGCACCTGCAATGATGGGTGTCAGATCGGGCTTGGCTACAAAGCTGAAGGAAAAAAAGTCCACAATGGTTGGTACACATTGCGTTATACATAGGCAAGCTTTGGCTTCTAAAACATTACCACAGACATTACGCCGGACTTTGGATTCGGCTATAAAAATTGTAAATTACATTAAGAGCAGCGCTTTGAGCAGTCCTTTATTTACATTACTTTGCGAGGATCTCGATTCTGATCACAAAGTTCTTCTGTTCCATACAGAGGTACGCTGGTTGTCGAAGGGAAACATGTTATCTCGCCTTTATGAATTAAAAGAAGAGGTAATTATTTTTCTTGAGTTCAAAGAAAAATATGATTTGCTTACAATGTTTAAAGAAGACACATTTCAATGGAGGTTGGCTTATTTAACTGATATATTTAGCGCCTTGAATGAGCTAAACTTGAAACTTCAGGGCAGGAACCGCACTTTAATAAGCAATAATGACTGCATTCAGGGTTTCATCACAAAGCTTCAACTGTGGAATCAAAAATTGTCTTCTGAAAATGTCATTAATTTTTCTCGGCTATTCGAAACAATAACAAATAACAAGCTGGATGCAAATTTGAAAGCTGACATAAAAACCCATCTGCAAGCGCTGGAAGACGAGTTTCACCGTTACTATCGAGATATGGATTCAGAGTCACCAATATGACACATGACAAGAAATCCATTTGTTGTGGATGCGTTGCAATTACCAGAAGATGTTCAGGAAGAATTTCTAGAAATGAAAGCAGATTCTTCCTTGAGGGACGACTTCCATCTTTTGACATTGGAGAAATTTTGGATCAAAATATTGCCTGTTAATTCGAAACTTGCATCTCTTGCTTTACGAGTTCTAGTTCCTTTCTTGTCAACTTATTTATGTGAACTAGGCTTTTCTGCTTTAGTTTTAATTAAAACTAAACATCGAAATCATCTTGAAGTCGAAAGCGATCTGATAACAGCTCTGCCAAAAACCGAACCTAGAATAAACCAACTGGTGCAGAACATGCAGTCTCAAGTGTCACATTAGTACCTATTCTCAATTTAAAAAAATTTTTGGATAAAAATTGTTTATTATTTTAATTATAACTTTTAAAGTGTATTTAATGGAATGAAAATAAAAGGCTTTAAATATGTAATGTGAGTTTTTTTGTATTTATTGAAAAGTAGGGGGGCGTGAGAATATTATTATTTGTCAGGGGAGGCTCAACGAAAAAAAGTTTGGGAAACACTGGACTAGACATTTGTCGGAACCGGCCAGATCGGACCACTATAGCATACAACCGATCTTTCAGAAAAAGAGGATTTTGGTCATATCTTACTCAATTTAACAGATTGAAGCTTCAAACTTCACCATATAATTTCGTATATTGCACATATTGTTGCCTGAAAAAATTTATGAGATCTTTCGTATATATAGTATATATCCCCCACAACCGATTGTTCAGATAAGAAACTTTTCGTAATTACTGCCCTATTTTAAGAGCTAGAGGCTTCAAATTTCAATAAATGCTTACGTATATAGCATATATTGTTGTCTGAAAAAATCATAAAGATCGGTGGTATATATAGTATATATATGGTGGTATATATAATATATATATATAATATAATATATATATATATAATATATATATATAGTATATATATATATATTTTCGCAATTTTAGCCCCATTTTAACAGTTAGAAGCTTCAAATTTCACCAAATGCTTACGTATGTAACATATATTGTTGTCTGAAAAAATCATAGAGATCGGTTGTATATATAGTATATATCTCATACAACCAATTGTTCAGATAAGAAACTTTTCGCAATTTCTTCCCATTTTAACAGCTATAAGCTTCAAATTTCACCGATTTCTTAGGTATATAGTATATATTGTTGTGTAAAAAAATCATAGAGATCGGTGATATATATAATATATAACTGATGGTATATATAGTATATATATATAGTATATATATATTTTTTTGCGATTTCGGCCCCATTTTAGCAGATAGAAGCTTCAAATTTCACCAAATGCTTTCGTGTATAGCATATATTGATGTCTGAAAAAATCATTGAGATCGGTGGTATACATAGTATATATCTCATACAACCGATTGTTCAGATAAGAAACTTTGCGCAATTTCTGCCCCGTTTTATTAGCTAGAAGCTTCAAATTTCACCAAATGCTTACGTATATAGCATATATTGTTGTCTGAAAAAATCATAGAGACTTCATATAAACTGTCATTTTTTCCCCTTTTTTACGGCTAGAAGCTTCAAATTTCATCAATGGTTACAGTTACGTCATATATTGTTGAAATACGTGATTCGTAGTAATAGTTTTTACACGGAGACCACAAAAAACCTGAAGCTTTGCATCCTCACACAAAGTACCTATCTATTTTTATACCTTTCATGAAAATGAAATGGTATATTAATTTCGTCACGAAACCGAAAATTGTAAGTCCTTAAAGGAAAATAGATAGACCCACCATTAAGTATACCGAAATAATCAGGTTGAAGAGCTGAGTTGTTTTAGCCATGTCCGTCTGTCCGTCTGTCCGTCTGTCTGTTTGTATGCAAACTAGTCCCTCAATTTTTGAGATATCTTGATAAAATTTGGTGAGCAGGTGTATTTGGGTGTCCGATTTGACATTTGTCGGAACCGACCGGATCGGACCACTATAGCATATATCCTCCATACAACCGATTTTTCAGAAAAAGATATACTTTCGTATATTGAACATATTGTTGCCTGAAAAAATTTATGAGATCGGTCGTATATATAGTATATATCCCCCACAACCGATTGTTCATATAAGGAACTTTTCGTAATTACTGCCCTATTTTAAGAGCTAGAGGCTTCAAATTTCAGCGAATGCTTACGTATATAGCATATATTTTTGTCTTAAAAAAATCATAAAAATCGGTGGTATATATAGTATATATATGGTGGTATATATAGTATATATATAGTATATATATATATATTTTCGCAAAATTTTAGCCCCATTTTAACAGCTAGAAGCTTCAAATTTCACCGAATATTTACTTATATAGCATATATTGTTGTCTGAAAAAATCATAGAGATCGGTTGTATATATAGCATATATTGTTGTCTGAAAAAATCATAGAGATCGGTTCTATATATAGTATATATCTCATACAACCGATTGTTCAGATAAGAAACTTTTCGCAATTTCTACCCCATTTTAACAGCTAGAAGCTTCAAACTTCACCAACTGCTTACGTGTGTAGCATATATTGATGTCTGAAAAAATCATTGAGATCGGTGATATACATAGTATATATCTCATACAACCGATTGTTCAGATAAGAAACTTTGCGCAATTTCTGCCCCGTTTTAACAGTTAGAAGCTTCAAATTTCACAAAATGCTTTCGTATATAGCATATATTGTTATCTGAAAAAATCATAGAGATCGGTGGTATATATATTATATACTTCATATAAACTGTCATATTGACCCCTTTTTTACGGCTAGAAGCTTCAAGATTCATCAAATTTCATCAAATAGTTGCGTTTACGTCATATATTTTTGAAATACGTGATTCGTAGCCTTAGTTTTTACATGCAGACCACAAAAAACGTGAAGCTTTGCATCCTCACACAGATTACCTACCTATTTTTTATTTTATATTTATCTTAAAAATCGTTTAGATATGTTCAAATTTCACCAAATGCTTACGTGTATAGCATATATTGTTGTCTGAGAAAATCATAGATACCGGTGGCATATATAGTATATTTCCCATACAACCGATTGTTCAGATAAGAAACTTTGCGCAATTTCTTCCCCATTCAAATTTCACCGATTGCTTACGTATATAGTATGTATTGTTGTGTCAAAAAATCATAGAGATCGGTGATATATATAATATATATATGATGGTATATATAGTATATATATATTTTTTTTACGATTTCGGCCCCATTTTAACAGCTAGAAGCTTCAAATTTCACCAACTGCTTACGTGTATAGCATATATTGATGTCTGAAAAAATCATTGAGATCGGTGGTACACATAGTATATATCTCATACAACCGATTGTTCAGATAAGAAACTTTGCGCAATTTCTGCCCCGTTTTAACAGTTAGAAGCTTCAAATTTCACAAAAAACCTGAAACTTTGCATCCTCACACAAAGTACCTACCTGTTTTTTATTTTATATTTATCTTAAAAATCGTTAAGGTATGTAGATCTGTTCACTATATATTTCTTATCTTATACATCCGATTATTCGGAGATTACGCACGGGATAAGATTATTGTTCAGCCCCATTCATGAAAGGTATGAAGTCTTCGGCATAGCCGAAGACAGTCCCGTTCTTACTTGTTTATTTTATATTTATCTTAAAAATCGTTTAGATATGTAGATCGGTTCACTATATATTTCTTATCTTATAAATCCGGTTATTCGGAGATTACGAACGGGATATGATTATTGTTCAGCCCCATTCATGAAAGGTATGTTGTGCCGAAGACAGTCCTGCTCTTACTTGTTTTACAATATCTTTGGCTTCGCCCTGTGTCTTGTTGTTCTGATGGAATAGTTTTTCCACCCCCTGTAGGTCGGAATTATTTATGTATATGGCCGTAAACAGGTCACGAAAGGTTAGCCATAATAAATAATCACCTTTGAAAATCTCCGTGTCGCAAGGAGGGAGGCGGATCTTATGCCCGCGAGGTGCGGCTGGGGGTGCTTGCTCAGAGGTAGCGCTATTTTCTACTTTTTTATACTTTTCTGCCTAAGCAGATATTGTGGATGAACATCGCATGTAAATATAGTAGGTTGTCATATGTTTCTTCCGGATGGCCAACACGTCATTTGCTTCGACATCCTCGTCAAACACAGGCTTAGCCTTCTTCCATAAGGAGCGCAACTCTTCTTGCTGTATCGCAAGAGTGTGCCTATTATGATTTTCCTCTGGAATAAGGCTGCACTGTTTCTCAAACTCTGTGATTAACTCAGCTGATCGGATATAATTTTCCATTTTCTCAACAAATTATTCCTACACAACTAAAAACGAACTAATTCTTTGGACAAAAATGGAAACAATTTTTTCAAAGCTCGCTTTTATTTATTTATGTAGGTCAGATTTGGCAGAATCGTCTGATTTTTCAAAAAAAAATTTTCAAGGATCTACTCGCCACCCAGACGTATATGTATTTATGTGTATGTATGATGACTTTGTGTTGAGGATGGTGTTTTAGTAGATTCTGCGCGATTTTTTGTTTGGGTCAGACTTGGCCGACTCGTCTGATTTTCGCCAGGAAAGAATAAAACACCCGTGTGGCTTACTCGCCACTCGCACGTAAATAATATATGCATATACTGTGTTGGTGTGGTAATTTATTTGTAAGGGGTTGTGGCTCAGGTAAAAGGAGCAAAGTGCAGAGTGCGCGATATAATAAACGTCTCGAACTAGTGAAAATTATCAGTGCCAAAATTTGTGAAACTAAATTATGGTGTTCGTGAGTGGATATACGTACAGAGTCACTGTAGTTGCTTTTGGTGCTTTTAAAAAAGTGGGGTTATGGTACCCTTGTGTATTAACTTGCCGTGGTCGTGGAATACTCCGGATCGACACCCGCGGTAGGGGGAAAGCAATTGCACAAAACAAAAAATTGAGGCACTATCGCACAGACTGGTGACTGATAATTTTCACTTTTCACTGCTTAGGGGTTCGGGGCACTCGCGGCACTTTTTAAATAAAAACCTAACCACAAAAACTAACCAAAAAAGTGGCAAGAAATATATAACTTACGTAGCTGCTGCGTGAAGTTTGGAGCGATTTGTTGTAATTTTGTTTAAATGTTGTGTATCACCCAAAGAGTGTATGACGGCAAGCATTGTGTAGTACCACCAAGAGTGTATCACCAGGATAATTTACCACCAAAAATGAAGAATCCACGATGATATGTGTGAGAGTATTGTGTGTATGTTTGACGATGAAAGTGTCACCAAGATGTGTATGAAAGCGTATCACCAAAAATGTTACACAAAGGACCAGATTTGTCGCGGTTTTGGGTATCACCAGGATATTTGTACCACCACGATTTTAATGAAGGTTATGTATATTACCAAGATATTCGTATTGGAATTTTTGAATAACGTGGACTGTAATTTATATATATGCGTTGGTTCCTTGTTACGGGGAGAAAGGACCATGTACAATTGTGGTGTGTCGCAAACTCGGCAAAGGAGTGGAGGCACCACAATTGCGTTTTGATAAAAATTAAACGAAACGAAAGAAAGGCGAGATATTTCTCTTTATAATAATGGTTTATTTGAAGTCAGGGATGCACCTTAACGTTAAGCTAATCGTTTATCAAAAAATTTCCACCGTTTCCGTTGAAACACTTCGAAATATTATCGATAAAGAAATTATCAAGATAAATTGTATCTCGTTTTTAACCGAAACGAAAAGCTTTCGTTAACGTTAAAAACGTTAACGAAAACGTGATACTTTATGTTTGAATTATGCTGGCAATGCTATAGCCATGGTGAAGCCGTAAGGTGGCAACAACGAGCGCACATACACACACAAACTCTATGTAATTTGTTTGTGTAATTCGTTGGTGGTAATGTCAAAAATACTCTGAGAAATGTTCGTACTGTCAAAATTCATGAGAAAAGTTGCAATCAGCTTGGATAATGCTTTCACCTTTAATGACTCCGCCATCAATCAGCTTTGCCAGCATAGTTTGAAATTAATAATCAACATAAACGATTTGATTTCGTTTTGATATGGCAGAAAACGAAACGAAATCATTTCGTTAATTTGACGATCTTAACGTTAATAAACGAAACGAAATGACTTCGTTTCGTTTATTAACGTTGATTATCGTAACGAAATGATATCGTTTCGTTGGTTAAGCATGCCTGTTTGAAGTAAAGGAAATTGCATAGAACAAAATTAATTATAATTATATTAAATCATTTGCACTAATCAACGGTTAGATCGGATTAGCCTATGGAAAAATGAAAATTCAACTAAAAATACATATATAAAAATTAATTACCTTTTATAATAAAAATTGTGGCGGGGCTGCTCGGGACGGCTGGTTGTAGTTCGCTCAACGATCGCTGGAAAAGTAGACGGTTGCCTTGTCGAGGACAACCGTTGAACCGCGGAAAAAGTCTCCGTTTTTAAGGGGAAGCTTCCCCACACAGTTGTACCCGCATGCATGTATATGTGTACGGACAACATAACCATACCTATGTACACATATACATGCATGTGGGCGAACTAGTGGTCGATAAAGTGGTGCTATTAGGGTGGCGCGAGTTAATATGAATTTAGGCTTCGGGCCTAAACACCCACATTTTGATTTGGTTGGTTGAAAAAATTAGGCCAAATGAAGTTGATGTAGTGATATCAGCTGAAATCCCTAATGAACAAGTAGATCCTGGCTTGCATGAGGTAGTTATCAAAAACATGATACATGGTCCATGCGGAACAATTAATCCAAATGCACCGTGTATGGTATGGTAAATGTTCAAAGCGCTATTCACGGACATTAATATCGGAAACTATTACTGGAAATGATGGTTATCCACTCTGTATATATGGTAGCTGGTCAATTGTATTCAATATTATGTGCATAAATAGGCTATTTCTGACCACAAATTTGCTTTAGTGCAAAGTAAATGAAAACTCCACTATTTCGGCTCAACGTTTCCTTAAGCAACTTAGCTGCTTCAGGAGTGAAATTTTAAACACAAACAACAACAATGAAAACATGAAAATAAAATTTTAAATTAGGTACAACGATGAAAATTTGTTGGATACAATTATTAGCACTTACATATTTAAACATGTGTAGCACTAGCTACATCAAGGCGTCAAAATAATACGATTTTTTTTACTACAAATTGTATACATTGTGCAATGTATTGTAAAAAAGTTAAATAAAACAACTAACACGGGCCGTCTTCGGCTGTGCCGAAGACTTCATACCTTTCATGAATGGGGCTGAACAATAATCTTATCCCATTCGTAATCTTCAAATAATGCGCTGTATAAGATAAGAAATATATAGTGAACAGATGTACATACCTAAACGATTTTAAGATAAATATAAAAAAATGGCAAAAAACCCCCTTATCTGAACGATCGGTTGTATGTGATATATATTATATATAGCTCCGATCGAAATTATTTTTACAGGAAATCTTTTATGATATATTAGAATATATATCACCAAGTTACACGTTTTTAAATTGGAAACTAAGGGAGAAATGGAAAAAAATCTTTCTATCTGAACGATCGGTTGTATGGGATATATATTATATATATAGCTTCGATCGAAATGATTTTTTCATGAAATCTTCTATGATATATTAGAATAAATAGCACTAAGTTTAACGTTTTTATATTGGAAATTAAAGGAGAAATTGCCAAAAATCTTTCTATCTGAACGATCGGTTGTATGGTATATATACTATATATAGCTCCGATCAAAGTGAGTTTTTCAGAAAATCTTCTATGATATATTAAAATATATATCACCGAGTTTCACGTTTATACTTTCTAAATTAAGAGAGAAATGGCCAAAAATCTTTCTATCTGAACGATCGGTTGTATGGGATATAGCTATATGTAGCTCCGATCAAAGTGATTTATTCAGGATATCTTCTATGATATATTAGAATATATATCACCGAGGTTTACGGTTATACTTTCTAAATTGCGGCAGGAATGACCAAAATCGTCTTATCTGAACGATCGGTTGTATGGGAGATATATGGTATAGTGGTCCGATCCTACCGGATCCGACAAATGTCTAATATAATACAAAAATACATACTTGTACCAAATTTCATTGAGATATCTCAAAATTTGAGGGACTAGTTTGCGTTGAAACAGACAGACGGACGGACGGACAGACGGACATCGCTATATCAACTCAGTTCGTCGCCCTGATCAATTCGGTATACTTAATGGTGAGTCTATCTTCCATACTTCTCAACGTTACATCATATACCATTTAATGTTCATGAAAGGTATAATAAATAAATAACTAGGGTACTTGATACTGCTAGCCTCGAAAATAATCACCGAAAAGTGGGATAAAACTGAGAAAGTAACAAACACACCAAAGCAAAAATTCAAAGAAATACTAGATTTTTGTCTAAAAGACAATCATTATTTCATGTACAACGATAAACTTTATACTCAAACGTTTGGAATGCCCATGGGTAACCCGCTCTCTCCTACGATAGCCGACATAATCATGGACGATGTATTAGATGACACTACATCCGAGCTGAAACAAAAGTTCAACATTGGCATACAACCCCTGGTTAAATACGTGGATAACATCTTCGCCGTCATAAAAAGAGAAAATTTAGACACCATATTAAACATGCTAAACAAATACCATAGCAAACTAAAATTCTCTTTGAAATCGAGCAGGTCGGTAACATTCCTAGTACTAGATTGGTTTGCTAAACCTACATCTTCAGGACGCCTTATCAACTTTTTATCAGCCCAACGCTTCAAATACAAGGTGAATATCGCGTCGAATATCGAATGTTAGTATCAGCCACAAGCAGTTTTGGAACACTAATCTAAATAAAATCCGGAATATTTTAAAAAACAATAACTACCCGCACACCCAAGTACAAAATATAATCCAACAAAAGGTAGCACAAATAGAGAATAGACCTACCATTATCCCAACAACAAACACTACAAACCAGCCAAAAAAGTTTTTCAGCGTAACTTATATACCGAAACTAACCGAGAACGTCGGGTCTGAAATAACACACAATAACAGCACATGCTTGGCTTATAAATCGAATCGCACTCTACAAACCGTGTTCACAAAAACAAAAAGCCCTATCCCACATTTACAACATAACAATATCGTTTACCAAATAGCATGCAAAGGGAATGATAAAGAAACCAAATATATATAGGTACAATCAATCAATAAAGAAATTTATGCGAAGGAAACAAGGAAACCCAGTTCCAGAATACCCAGGTGTATATTCAACCGATGCAATATTCCGTTCATCCAAGCAACGATGAATGTTTTTATTTACGGCTACTATTAGTCAATGTGCGTGGCCCAGCATCACTCCAACATCCACGAACAGTTGATGGTGAATGGTGTGGATCTTACAGAGAAGCATGTCATCGCTTACAACTGTTCGAAAACGATGCACATTGGGATCAAACTCTTAATGCTGTTGTTATTTTATCACAAGCTCATCAAATACGAACATTGTTTTCCATTATCATATGTACATGCTTCCCATTAAAACCAATAGATTTGTGGATAAAATACAAATATAATATGTCTGAAGATATTTTATTCAATATACTCAAAAGAACAGGGAATCCGAATTTACAAATAAATGAAGAAATTTACAATGAGGATTGATGTCCATTGAGAATATGTGCTTAATGATATCAAACAAGCTATTATGTCAATTGGAGATGGCCGCGCCCAATCGCCCAATGCACGGTGCTATTCATCAGGAGTTACAACGAGAAAAATCGTATGATCTCAATACTTTGAAAGAATCAGTTCAAATAAATCTTCCATTGTTGAACGAAGAACAAAGGTATATATTTGGTACTCTTATGAAAGTAATAAGTGATGGAACTGTAGGGATTTACTTCTTGGACGCCCCTGATGGTACAGGTAAAACTTTTTTGAGGACTTTAATATTGGAAAAAATTCGCTCTAAAAATGAAATATCCTTTGCTCTTGCTTCGTCGGGTATTGCAGCAGCTTTGCTTGAAGGCGGCTGAACAGCTCATTCAGCTCTGAAATTGCCATTGAATATGCAAAGCAACGTAACTCCAACCTGCAACATTTCCAATAATTCTGCAATGGCAAAGGTTTTGCAGCTATGTAAACTAATAGCTAATAGTGTGGGATGAATGCACGATGGCGCATAAAAAATCTTTAGAGTGATTCCACGTTCAACGCTAGCTGATGAACTGATTGCATGTTTAAATTCTTCCAATTAGTGGAAACATATTTTTTGGGGTTTGGGCAGTGGTCGAAAAATTTACCCTTTCGCCATTATTTTTTCGCAGGCTCGAAAATTATTTTTGTGGGTATGCGTAGTGGAACTTTTTTTCCTGAACCCAAATTCTGTCGAAAAATCGATGGCGCGATATCGGTTAACTTTCGTCCATAAAAATCGACCCAGGTTAATGTATACTGACTTACAAACATAAACTGGTCCAAATGTTTCTTTTCTTTGCAAGGCCATCTAATGAACCAATCTTGATCGCTATATGTACATATGTATATACACATGAACCTCGATTGCTTTTCGAAATAAAATATTTTCTGTTTATGTTAATAAAGAAGGGAGGGAGTAGTTGTGATTCGACTTTTACAAATTTTGTAAGCGAAAATACCTAAATTCATTTCAATATTGTACACTATCAATACATTGTCTGCTTTTTAAATGAGTACAGTTCTTAAACGACTAATTTATAACTCTCAAAACTTCTGTAGTCGGCAATTAAGGTTTTTTAATTAAATTTTTTATGTGTATCTACGCGAATAGGCTTTTAACTCTATTCGGTCCCACATCAAGTCATTACCAAAATCTGTGAAAAATGCAGTTTGGAAAATTGTGTTGGTTAAGGCCTTTGTCAATTAAGGTGAGTATATGAGTATCAATCAAAAGGTATTGATGAGGGTATCTATATGGGTGGGTTGTTATTTGAAAAATCCACTTAGGTTCGGCTATATTGACCTAAATTTGGACCCTAGAATATGTTTATGCAATATAGGTGTCAAACGAAAAGCATTGGCGAGGACATATATATAGGGTTCTTTACTTTCAATACCTCATTTTGCTTCGGAGAAATGTGAAAGGGAGCGTGATTTTCAATCTATTGGCTTAATTTTTGACAATAGTGCGCTTACCATTTCTAAACAAAATTTCTGTTTAAACTTGGGAGCAATCGTCCTCTAGAGACAACATAAAGTTGGTACCGCAAATTGGGCGGCCTACTAACCACAAATATTTAATCAGACCAATTCTAAATATTCTCGCGGAATTTTGTTCTCGCTGATTTTTTTATTCCCGCGGAAAAATTCCTCCAATTCTTTTCTCCTAGGGAGAAGGATAATTGGGGAATAGGAATTTCGAATTTTCGAAGTCAGCTGTTTTGTCAATTGAAATTTCGTTGCGCATTTCTTATTTTGTTTAAAAAATTGTAAAGTTTAATTATTGTTGCCAATTTGTTTGAAATTAAGAAATAAGGTATAAACAATGCACATTATTGCATTTCTTGTGGTATTCACTGAAAGGAGTAATGAATTGGTGCAACAGCAACATCAACAGAGGAGCATAAGAAGAAGACCGGCGGGATAACACAAATCAGCCGGAGTTGCCTGCATTCATTCTGTAAAGCAATTTTCTGGCGGCCAGTCGAGTTGAGTTCGCCTTTCGCCATATGCCTAAATCTATTTAAGCCTTAAAAAATCCTTGCGCAATTTCTGGATGGCTGCATCAAATATACGAAGAGCTTTTCTGGCGGCCAAGTCGAGTTGAGTTCGCCTTTCGCCATATGCCTAAATCTATTTAAGCCTTAAAAAATCCTTGCGCAATTTCTGGATGGCTGCATCAAATATACGAAGAGCTCTTCCGTTGCTTATGATATATTTTTCGACTTAAAGAATATTGTTGTTGTTGTTGTTGTTGTATTAACAGTGAGAATATTGTGGTAGAATGTAATTACATATTTTATACAAATTTGTACAAATAAGTGTTCTTTCTTAAAATAACCATTTTCCTTTAACTATTTTGATACATTCCCTTTAATTTAACTAGTGAAAAAACTCCTATGAAATGGCAGAGAAATCTCCCTCTCCCTCACATTCATAATACCTACTTTTCTCCCATAACCGGTTTCCGCTTTTTCGAACATTGTTCAGAATAGGAGGAAAGGGAGAAGTGAAAAAACTCACAAGGAATTTTTATTTAGAATACGAGGAATGGGAGAAGGGAAAAAACTCGCACGGAATTTTCGTTTATAATTGGGCTGAATATGTTCAATAAGTGAATTTTGTTTTGATGGCTTAATATTCGTGAAAAATCTTATATATATATAGCTTTTCGACTTTTACCCACAGAAAGTAGTGGCTTTCAGGCGATTTCGTAAATTTTCAGAGCAGTTGTACCTATGCCAAATTTGGTTCGGATTGGGAGATTTTTGTTCGACTTATGGTATTAAAATTATTTTGGAAAGAGTATCAAAAAAAGGGACGCGTTTTGTTTTTTGCTCAACCATATAACTAATGAGGTGGAATATCAGTCAAATGTAGTTAAATATTAATATTATTAATAGAGTTATTGCAAACTTCGTTAAGAGTAGACCTTTAAGAAAAGTAGACGTAATCTTTAAGACTATTGGTCTTTTGATTATCCTCGCTCAGTCTATATAATTTGGTAAGGATAGTGTCTCTGCCAAATTTGAATGTAATATCTTTAACGGCCTTTGATTTACGGCTTGTTAAACTTCCGATTTTTCTTCTTCAAAATGTGGGTGGTGCCCCGCCCATATTCCAACATTTTTTGGAGCTTTTGTTTTGCGTCATAAAACCAATCCACCTACCAAATTTCATTAGCTTAGCGGTATTCGTTTTTGAATTATCTAATTTTTTTAATTTTTCTAAATTTTGGATATCAAAAAAGTAGGCGTGGTTACCGCCCGATTTCGCTCATTTTCAATACCAATCTACCCTGGGTCCAGATAGGCCTGTATACCGAGTTTGGCGGAAATATCTCAATATTTGCTCCACTGATCATGTTAATGGGCGGACAGACGGACGGACATGACTTAGTCAAATTTTTTTCGATACTGATGATTTTGATATAGGGAAGACTATTTATATCGATTCATTTATATCTGTACAACCAGCCGTTATTTAATCAAGGTTATAATACCCTGTATACAAGTACAGCTGGGTATAAAAATATAGAGGTATTTGGACTCAGCAGATTTTATTTTAAGTCTTCTTTTCGAAGGTTTTGGTTATTATTATCAACGATGATTGTCCTTGCTGAATATTGATCCGATAAGTTTCGGAAATTAGCACCATTAACATCGAAGCCCGACCATCTCGGGAACGATTTAATATGACATTTAGGTCAGGTCGGCGGCCACCGTGGTGTGATGGTAGCGTGCCCCGCCTATCACACCGTATGCCCTGGGTTCACATCCAGGACAGGGTTAGGTTAGGTTGAACTGGCCGGTCCATGAGGACCTCACATAGACTAATTGAGTCCGTAGTGTTACCAGAAGTTTGTTTTAACGACCAAACTGAAAAACCCTATCAAAAACCAGGACCTATGTTATAAAATAACTCCGTCCTCTTGGCAAATACTAGAAGCTTCCTAGGACTTAAGCCACTTTCTGCTTCTAGATCTGGCGAGTGCAGGGTACGAGCACGCAAGGTGCTCGATCGTTTCCTCCTCCAACCCGCACTTCCTACATCTGCTATCACTGACCACGCCTAATTTAAAGGCATGTGACGCCAGAAGGCATTGTCCAGTCAGAATATCCGTCACGAGTCTACAGTCCTCTCTTTTTAATGATAGAAGCAACCGTGTTAGTCTAAGGTTGTAAGACCTACACATAATTTTCGACACTTTACAGCCCCGCGCTTGAACCCACGCCTTTCCCGCTTGGTCGATCATGTCCACATCTCGCCTTCGCTTAATCTCGCCTCACTCCTAATAGCTGGAGTCTTAGCCTGGCAAGTGCAGGGCACGAGCACAAAACGTGGTCGATCGTTTCCTCCTCCAACCCGCAATTCCTACATCTGCTATCACTGACCAAGCCTAATTTAAAGCATGTGACGCCAGAAGGCATTGTGCAGTCAAATATACCTGTCATGAGTATACAGTCCTCTCTTTTTAATGATAGAAGCAACTGTGCTAGTATAAGGTTGTAAGACCTAAACATAATCTTCGACACTATACAGCCCCGCGCTTGAACCCACGCCTTTCCCGCTTTATCGATCATGTGCACCTCTCGCCTTCGCTTAACCTCGCCCAATCTAATTGGGACGTCTACGGAGCAAGCTTCAGCGGATGCGACCTTTTTAGCTAGTTCGTCCGCTTTTTCCTTCCCATCTATTCCCATATGCCCTGGGACCCAATCTAGATGTATGCTTCTCCCTGTCCCGATTCTCTCCAGAGACTACTTACACTGTAACACGTATTTAGATGCTGCGGTATGCGAGATTATTGCCTTAATTACTGCTTGAATGTCAATATAAAAGTTAACACGGTTGCAGCTTATGCTATTCTCTTCCAGGGTTTCTACCGTTTTGTTTACGGCTAATATTTCTGCTTGGAAAACGATACAGTAATCCGGCAACCTGTAGGATCTGCTTATTTCCGGATCACCACAGTATACCGGAGACCCTACTCCTTCCACTACTTTGGAACCATCGGCGTACACATGTATCGCCTCGTCCGCCATTTGCGCACACTTGCGCCAACCGTCCACGTCTATTGTGGCCTTAAGATCTCCCTCGAAGCGCAGATAGGGAATCAGGTAGTCTGTTCGTCTTGTGATGATAACGCTATACTACTATGGCCACATGGTCGTCGCTCAAGCTGCCCCGAAGCACCGAGCCTGGTTGCGGTGGTTAATGCTTTGTTCTTTGCTACCAGGTCTACAGGGGAATGTGCAGAATTGCATACAGTATAGCCGTCGGGGTTGTTTTCAGGGCTCCCGTAATGCTAAGCATCGATAGTCTGCATACCCCCCCCCCCCCCCTAATTTTTTTAGGTAGTTTTTGTGTCTTTCCACCAAACAAGAACTCCATAGTATGGAATAGGGCTTGCAATCGCTGTAATAACCCAATGAGAAAGAGAGGGCGATAGGCCCCACGTATACCCCAGCATTCTTTTACATGCATAGAGTGCCGTTGAGGCCTTTTTGACCCTCACCTCCACGTTGAGCTACCATGACAGCTTACTGTCTGGGATGATTCCTAGTTATTTTGTGCAAAGTTTCTCCTGTAAGGTCACCCCTGCTAAGGTCAGGCCTGGTCGAATTTGGGACATTGTACCTCTTTGTAAACAGGACCATATCCGTCTCTCCGCATTGACTTTCAACCCGACATTTGATGCCCAGGTATGGATATCCCGAAGCTCCCGATCCATCAAAGAACTAATCGTTGGAAAGCACTTTCCACTTATGACAATTGCAACGTCAACTGCGTAAGCCGTAAGTTTGACGGGTCCCTCATCGAATTGCCTGAGCAGTTGGTTGATAACCAACGTCCACAGCAGAGGTGATAGCACCCTTCCCTGCGGCGTGCTCCTGTCCATATATTTCGTGGCCTCGTAAAATCCCCATTTGGATGTAATCTTCCTGCAATTTAACATGCAGCCGGTCCATCTGATTAAGGCAGGATGTACTTTAATGTAATTAAAACCATCCATAATCGCCCATTTTGCAACATTATTGAAAGCCCCGGCAATGTCCAAGAAGATTCTTAGAGCATATTCCTTATATTCCAGGGATTCCTCTATGCTTATTACCACCCTATGCAATGCGATATCTACCGACTTGCCTTTGGTGTACGCATGCTGTGTTGTGGAGAGCAGCTTTTCATCCACGTTGGACTTTATGTATACATCTATCAGCCTCTCAAAGGTTTTGAGCAGAAATGATGATGAGCTAATGGGTCTATAATCTTTGGGATACACGTGACCGATCTTCCCCGCCTTTGGTAGAAAAGCTACACGAGCAGTTCTCCAAGAGTGCGGTACATGATTCAGTCTTATGCACCCATCGAATATTATTTTAAGCCATTCCACGCCCGCCCTACTTGAGACTTGTAGCATGGCCGGGAATATACTATCTGGGCCCGGCGATTTAAACTTAGAAAACGTCTTCACTGCCCACTCGATCTTGGTATCGGTCACCAAGCCCGGAACTACTAGCTCCGTGATCGAAGTTTGAATGATGTCTGCTGGCTCTTCTCAACCGTCTCCCATGGGAAATGTGTGTCGAGAAGCACCTCAAGGGATTCGTCATTATTACGTGACCATTCCCAATCTCTTTCTTTATTAGTCCGTGGACTATGTTTCCCCTTGCTAGGACTTTTTTAAACCGTGCTGTTTCGCTGGAGCACTCTCTGTCCGTACAGAAACTTTTCCATGAGTTTTTCTTCGCCCTGGTAATTTCACGCTTGTAGATCCTAAGTAGATCCCTGTACTCGTCCCGACACGCTTCGCTTTCCGCGGTCTTAGCGAGCTTAAACATTTCTTTTACCTGTCTTCTTAGAAGACTCAGCTCATTGCTCCACCATGGCGGCTTTGATTTTCCAAGAGCAAATCGAAAATCGGCGAAAATTTACCATTTTCCGTGGAATGCTCGAACTACATATACTGCCGTCCATAGCAAAAAGGCAGTAAAGTGCACTTACTGCATTTTATGAGTTTTGGTGCCATATATTTCTGCGTAACCAATTACTCATTAACTTAAAAATAATTTATTAAAAATTCAAATTGAAATATAAAACGAATTTTAATTTTGCTTTCTATTTCGAATTTCTTAAAATAAACGACAAAAGCAGTAAAACAATTTTGCAAGGCAAGGAAGCAGTATAAATAAATATTGTAGCGATTTAGGGAAATCCTGGTAATTATCCTCCTTCTGCCAACGTTCGAACCGCTGAACTGTTGAATAAATAACTTCAATATTCGGTATTGCAAAATAGTCTTTATTTGGGCTACTTTCGGAATAGAAAAATTATACTTCAATATCACGTAGTTCACAACAGCGTGTTTAAATCAAACTGATTAGTCATTCCTCAGCTTGCGCTGCCTTTTTTCTCTCTGTTGCATCGTCCGCATATTTCTCCTAAGGTCTAGACGTTTTATCTTCCAGAACTGTTGTATCTCCTGCTTGGTAATTCAGATATATGCTAATTGAGCTAACATTGCTTTGCTCTTAGACTTCTCGAAAGCTTTTTACTCTGTTAATCACATTTTACCATGCAGTAAACTAAGAAAATATTTTGGATTTAGTGAAAATGCAGTAAAAGTTATGAGCAGATATATGACCGGCAGATATCAGTGAGTGAACACGGGCTGCGATTTATCGCAGCTTAAACCATTGACCATGGGAGTTCCACAGGGCTCTATCCTTGGGCCTCTTTTCCTCAGCTTTTTTATTAACGACATTTTTAAACAATGCAACCACGTTAGCTTGCATGCCTATGCTGACGATGTGCAAATGTACATGGCATTTTAGCAGGATCAATGACTTATGCTCTAAATTAAATGCTGGCTTTCCCGCTGGGCTAGTCTTCGCCGCAATGCAAATAACTCTTATGTTTTGCCGATCTCCCAGCCATACATATCGATAACAATTCGATAAAAATAGTTAAAAAAGTAAAAAATCTTGGCTTTATGGTAAATTCTAGTCTTATCTGCATATATCATATTAATTTTATGGTAGGGAGGGTCTGTACACTACGCAATTTAAGGCAATCGTCAATGTTTACCCCAGCCGTTATACGCAAAAAACTGGCCATTCAGCTATTGTTGCAAACAATCACTTATTCAGAGTTAATATACTGAGACGAATATTAGCAACGCTAAGGGATACTATCATCTCTAAGCCAATACTAAGCAGTGGCTTGTATGCACATCAACAAATCAATCATTATGTCTACACTTATGTACGTACACACAGCGGAGAGAAAGTGCACAAATACATGCATATATCTTATCTCAAATGCGTTCAAAAGTAGGCAATAATTTGTGCAAGTATCACTCACATATACACGCGCATATGAGAAGCGCGTTATAGCTGGTAACTAACAGTAAATTCTAGAAATAGAACTGCCTAGAAATATGCCAACGAAACCAAACAGTATAAAAGCAGCAACAGTTGAGGTACGACAAGTCAGTTTGATTTAAACCAGCTATCAGTTGCGAAATATAAGTTTTATTTTCAAGTGGTCTAATAAAAACAATTTTTTGCATTATTCAATATTGGAGTTATTTATTCATCAGTTTAGTGATTCCAACGTTGGCAGAAGATTTTAAATAAGAGGAATACCACTAAAATTTGTTATATTTGGTGTCAGAAGAGGAATTGTTGAATAAAAGCTGGAGATTTCGAATACAACTTGGACATGGCAAAGTAAAGTGAATTAAGGATCCAGCAACTGGAAAAGGAGTTGGAGAACCATGGATTGACCGGCAATAAGATCGAACTTAAAGCACGGCTACGAGAGGTATTGGAGTTGGAGGGAATTAATGTCGACGAGTATTTCTTTTGTCCTGATGTGGAAGAATCAACAAAACAAATTGAAGAGAAAAACGAAACATCGCAGACAGTTATCAGCACAGACTTGAACATGATATTGGCCGCAGTATCTGCACAAACATCGACAGTAACATCCAAGAAGGAAGCACAGGAGGCACGCTTTTCAGATATATCGTCGCAAATGTCATATCAACTGGAAGAACAGAAGACATATATGGAATCGTAGGAGACATGCATAACAGCCAAGACTGAAGCACAGGAAACACAAATGTTATCACAGCTGGAAGAACAAAAGACATATATGGCAACTCACTGATAGAACAAGAGACACGCACAACAGTACAACTAGAAGCACAAGACGCGCATATATCATCAAAACTCGAATCGCACATGGACGAAAAAATAATGCAGTTCGAAGAAAAATTCGAGACAGTGGTGGATGCATTGAGAGGTCGTATACAGGAATTGCAACTTAATCGCCCGGCTGATTCAGCGAATAATACGAAGGTAAAAACCCCATCTTTTGACGGTTCAGTTCCTTTCCAGGTTTTTAAGCTACAGTTTGTGAAGACGGACGCACCCGTGGAATACACTGAAAGGATAAAGATTCAGAGCTTTACAAATGGCATACGGGACGTCGAAACAAAGCGAGCTACATACGCAAATCCAAAGCCAACATTTGCGGAAACGGTATCACATTAATTGACTCCAGAAACTGCCTCACTATTGAGTAAACCAGCATACAAAGCTCATCGGGTGGACGTAGAAAGACCAGAGTGGGTAGACGCAATTTTGGAAGCTGCAAAGGGAACGAAACAGAAAAATAATGATGCAGTCAAATGCTTTAAGTGTGGTAAGCCCGGGCACATTGCACGTTATTGCAGTACCAACCCTAATAGTTCCAACAATGTGGGTGGCCGCAACTGTTAAACTAAAGCGAGTCAGTCGCAAGGGGCCACAGCTGGTTCCCACAATTGAATGCCCCATAATCTCTGTCTCGCAAATTGGAAGCAGGTCAAGCAATCTTACTGCCGGAGGGCATGTGGATGGAAAGGAACGGTTACTGACTGTAGATACGGGTGCATCTCATTTCACTAATCGAGGGGATTTAGTCAACAAGAAGATAAGACCATTGCATGGAGCAAGATAGCGTACATCCACTGGAGAAGGTACCACGGTTCTAGGAGAAGTATCATGTGAAGTCGCAATTCGAAAGTCACGGTAGTACACAATTTTATAGTGGCAGAGATTGTTGATGAAATCATAAGTGGAGTGGACTTCTTAATCGACCAAGGCATCAAGATCGATATGCAAAGCAAGACGATGCGATATAAGAACATGGATGTGCCACTTAATTTCGGCTACGAGAGAGATTACAGCAGTAAGCAAGTGCTGGTGGAAGAGAGTCAGCAAATACCACGAAAATCAGAAGCAGTCATCTGGGAAAAGGTTGATGAAGATTGTGGGACAAAAAGATTGGTGGTTTTCGAAGCAGCAAACAAATCAACACTGAACGTCTTTGTAGGAAAAACGCTGGCTATAACAAAAAAAGATGGACATTTCCCGGTAAGAGTACTCTATGAATTCAATCACCACTCAAAATGGCCAGAGGAGCTATTTTGGGAAAATGCCAAGAGACTGAAGTAGTAATCAATTGTGAACAACTCCAGGAAGACGCTTCAACTAGCAATATTGATCTTTCAAATGACATCATGGCATGGACGGAGGGGCTATAGGAAGACTATCGGAGTAAGGCAAAACAACTGCTACTAAAGTACGCAAACATATTTGACCAGGATGATTCCAAACCAGGCCGCACCAACGTTGTGAAACATCAAATTGACACTAGAGATGCGAGGCCGATCCGTCAAGCTTCACGTAGTGTTCTAATGGCGGAAATGGCAGGAAATGAGCGACAGTGGCGCCATCGAACCATCAGCTAGTCCACGGAGCTCACCGGTGGTACTTGTAAAGAAGAAGGATGGAAAAATTAGGTTTTGCGTGGACTACCGGAAGTTGAATGACGTTACGAAAAAGGATAGCTACCCATTGCCAAGAATCGATGATACTCTGGACTCGCTATCTGGTACGAAATGGTTTTCCACACTCTACTTGAAAAGCGGCTACTGGCAAGTGGAATTGAAGGAGGAAGACAAAGAGAAAACAGCCTTCAGTGTCGGTGATGGCCTTTGACAATTTATTACTTTTCCATTGACCCATGGGAATGCCGATGCAATGTCACGAAGACCATGTAGTTTGGAATGCAACCACTGTTCAAAGGCCGAGGCTAAAGAAGACGTTATAGATGTCCGGCTAATGATGATAACGTGTGCGGATGAATTGGACAAGGAACAACTAAGGAAGTGTTAGCTAGAAGATACACATCTGTCACATGTTATGCAAGGGCTCGAACGAAAAGAAAGACCAAATAGAGAGGAGATGTCAGCAGAGAGTCCCATTGCTAAGTCATATTGGGCACAGCGGAACAGTTTAGAATTGATATCCGGTTGCTTGCATCGAGTATGGGAGAGTGAGGATGGTCAATGCAAGAAGAAACTGATAGTTGTTCCCCGAAAGAGGATTCCTGATGTGCTCAGCGAGCTGCATAATGGTCCACGCGGAGGTCATCTTGGAATCACGAAGACGCTCGAGAAGATTAAACAGAGATTCTATTGGGTTGGTTGCCGTCAGTCGGTCACTGATTGGATTGCGAACTGCGAGATTTGCAGCAGAGTGAAAGGGCCCAAAACCCGAAGTATTGGCCAGATGAAGCAATATAACTCAGGTGCACCATTTGGAAGGATCGCTATGGATGTCGCAGGTCCATTTCCTACTAGCAACTGCGGAAACAAGTATGTACTGGTGGTTATGGATCATTTCAGCAAATGGCCAAAGGTATACCCAACCCCAAATCAAGAAGCGGAAACAGTAGCAGAAGTGTTTATAAACAATTGGGTTGCAAGGTATGGTGTACCAATGGAGTTACATTCCGACCAAGGCAGGAATTTCGAATCAGCTGTGTTCCAGGAAATGTGTAAATCATTGGGCATTCGAAAAACACGGGCAACTGCATTGCACCCTCAGTCCGATTGTATGATGGAACGATTCAATAGAACATTAGAGGATCACTTAAGGAAAGTAGTGGACAAGTTCCATAAAGACTGGGATACCCGCATACCATTACTCTTGATGGCTTACCGATCAGCAGTCCATGAGACAACGGGCCAAACCCCTGCAAAAGTAATTTTTGGGAATGACCTTCGACTGACAGCTGATTTGAAGTTTGGGATAGATGCGGATGCGGAGAGAAATGTCAAGAAATCCACTGGTGTTTTGGAAGAAGAGCTGAGAGAAATACACGATCTGATAAGGCAACGAACAAAGATTTTGAGTCACAAGATGAAAACCAGCTACGATAAAGCAATTAATTCGGAAGGTTTTCAGGAAGGAGATTTGGTGGTGTTATACAACCTACAACGAAAAAAAGGTTTGTCCCCGAAATTGCAGGGTAATTGGGAAGTCCCATACAAAGTTGTAAAACGCATCAACGATGTAGTGTACCGCATACAAACCATTGGCAAACCACGAACCAAAATGAAAGTGGTTCATTTGGAAAGGCTGGCAACGTTTAGATCGAGAGATTTGTCTGATCGGGACGATCATTCTTAGGTGGGGGCATTGTGACGAATATTAGCAACGCTCAGAGATACTATCATCTCTAAGCCAATACTAAGAAGTGACTTGTATGCACATCAACAAGTCAATCATTATGTCTACACCTATGTACGTACACACAGTGGAGATAAAACGCACAAACACCTGCATATATCTTACCTGAGATGCGCTCAAAAGTAGGCAATCTTTTTTGCAAGTATCACTCACATATACACGCGCATATGAGAAGCTGTAAACGTAGTTATAGCTGGTAATTTTATAGCTGGTAACTAACTAGAAAATTCTAGAAATAGAACCGGCTAAAAATATGCCAACGAAAGCAAACAGTATAAAAGCAGCAACAGTTGAGGCACGACAAGTCAGTTTGATTTAAGCAAGCTATCAGTTGCGAAGTATAAGTGTTATTTTCAAGTAGTCTAATAAAGAAATTTTTTTGCATTATTCAATATTGGAGTCATTTATTCAACAGTTTAGTGATTCGAACGTTAGCAGAAGATTTGAAATAAGAGAAATACCACTAAAACTCGTTACAAGACAATAAACTAAACTCTTGTTCTGCCCATAAAATTGATAAAGCCTTCAATCATATAACACGCTATGTATACGGTCTAAGTAAATTTGACCATGTTTCTGCTTGGAATTCTTTTCTTCTGGGCTGTGATATCCATAATTACTTGAACGCTAGGAGTTGTATTTTTCTTATAAAACTATTTGCCACAAAAACACCATCTTACTTATACGAAAAACTTATATTCCCTAGATCTAGCCATTTAAATAATCTGATTGTTCCAAATTTCAACTTTTTTCGATACCATACGCACTTTGAAATCCATTCCAGCTACTGTAAGAAACTGTATAAACGAAAGAAACTATAGAGAAGGTGTTTATAATTTTGTTTTCATCATATCCGACCTGAATTGGCCACCTATTGTAATATTGTAGTATTTATACATATATGTATCTTTTTTTATACTCAGTTGAGCAGAGCTCACAGAGTATATTAACTTTGATTGGATAACGGTTGGTTGTACAGGTATAAAGGAATCGAGATAGATATAGACTTCCATATATCAAAATCATCAGTATCGAAAAAAAATTTGATTGAGCCATGTCCGTCCGTCCGTCCGTCTGCCCGTTAACACGATAACTTGAGTAAATTTTGAGGTATCTTGATGAAATTTGGTATGCAGATTCCTGGGCACTCATCTCAGATCGCTATTTAAAATGAACGATATCGGACTATAACCACGCCCATTTTTTCGATATCGAAAATTTCGAAAAACCGAAAAAATGCGATAATTCATTGCCAAAGGCGGATAAAGCGATGAAACTTGGTAGATGGGTTGACGTTATGACGCAGAATAGAAAATAAGTAAGATTTTGGACAATGGGCGTGGCACCGCCCACTTTTACAAGAAGGTAATTTAAAAGTTTTGCATGCTGTAATTTGGCAGTCGTTGAAGATATAATGATGAAATTTGGCAGGAACGTTACTACTATTACTATATATGTGCTAAATAAAAATTAGCAAAATTGGATGAAGAACACGCCCAATTTTAAAAAAAAAAAAATTTTTAATTCAAATTTTAACAAAAAATTTTATATCTTTACTGTATATAAGTAAATTAAGTCAAAATTCAACTCCAGTAATGATATGATGCAACAAAATACAAAAATAAAAGAAAATTTCAAAATGGGAGTGGCTCCGCCCATTTTCATTTAGTTTGTCTAGAATACTTTTAATGCCATAAGTCGAACAAAAATTTACCAATCCTTCTTAAATTTGGAAGGGGCATAGATTCTATGACGGTAACTGTTTTCTGTGAAAATGGGCGAAATCGGTGGAAGCCACGCCCAGTTTTTATACACAGTCCCCCGTCTGGCCTTCCTCTCGGCCGTTAACACAATAACTTGAGCAAAAACCGATATATCTTTACTAAACTTAGTCCACGTACTTATCTGAACTCACTTTATCTTGGTATAAAAAATGGCCGAAATCCGACCATAACCACGCCCACTTTATCGATATCGAAAATTACGAAAAATGAAAAAAAATGCCATAATTCTATACCAAATACGAAAAAAGGGATGAAACATGGTAATTGGATTGGTTTATTGTCGCAAAATTTAACTTTGGAAAAAACTTTGTAAAATGGGTGTGACACCTACCATATTAAGTAGAAGAAAATGAAAAAGTTCTACAAGGCGAAATCAACAGCGTTTGGAATCTTGGCAGGAATACTGTTAGTGGTATTGCATATATAAATAAATTAGCAGTACCCGACAGATGATTTTCTGGATCACCTGGTCCACATTTTGGTCGATATCGGGAAAACGCCTTCACATATACATCTAAGGGCCACTCGCTTTTAAAACCCTCATTAATACCTTTAATTTGATATCCATATCGTACAAACACATTCTAGAGTCACCCCTGGCCCACCCTAATGGCGATATCTCGAAAAGACGTACACCTATAGACCTGATGCCCACTCCCTCTTAAAATGCTCAGTAACACCTTTCGTTTGATACCCATATCGTACAAACATTCTAGAGTCACCCCTGGCCCACCCTAATGGCGATATCTCGAAAAGGCGTCCACCTATAGACATAATGCCCACTCCCTCTTAAAATGCTCAGTAACACCTTTCGTTTGATACCCATATCGTACAAACACATTCTAGAGTCACCCCTGGCCCACCCTAATGGCGATATCTCGAAAAGGCGTCCACCCATAGGACCTAATGCCCACTCCCTCTTAAAATGCTCAGTAACACCTTTCGTTTGATACCCATATCGTACAAACATTCTAGAGTCACCCCTGGTCCACCTTTATGGCGATATCTCGAAAAGGCTTCCACCTATAGAACTAAGGATTACTCCCTTTTAAAATACTCATTACCACCTTTCATTTGATACCCATATCGTAAAAACACATTCTAGAGCCACCCCTGGCCCCCCCTAATGTCGATATTTCGAAAAGGCGTCCACCTATAGACCTAATGCCCACTCCCTTTTAAAATGCTCAGTAACACCTTTAGTTTGATACCCATATCGTACAAACATTCTAGAGTCACCCCTGGCCCACCCTAATGGCGACATCTCGAAAAGGCGTCCACCTATAGACCTAATGCCCACTCCCTCTTAAAATGCTCAGTAACACCTTTCGTTTGATACCCATATCGTACAAACACAATCTAGAGTCACCCCTTGCCCACCCTAATGGCGATATTTCGAAAAGGCGTCCACATATAGACCTAATGCCCACTCCCTCTTAAAATGAGCAGTAACACCTTTCATTTGATTCCCATATCGTACAAACACATTATGGAGTCACCCCTGGTCCACCTTTATGGCGATATCTCGAAAAGGCGTCCACCGATAGACCTAAGGCCCGCTCCCTCTTAAAATGCTCAGTAACACCTTTCATTTGATACCCATATCGTACAAACAAATTCCAGAGTCAGCCCTGGTCCACCTTTATGGCGATTTCTCGAAAAGGCGTTCACCTATAGAACTAAAGTCCATTCCCTTTTAAAATACTCATTACCACCTTTCATTTGATTCCCATATCGTACAAACACATTCTGGAGTCACCCCTGGTCCACCTTTATGGCGATATCTCGAAACGGCGTCCACCTATGGAACTAAGGATCACTCTCTTTGAAAATACTCATTAACACCTTTCATTTGATACCCATATCGTACAAACATTCTAGAGTCACCCCTGGCCCACCCTAATGGCGATATCTCGAAAAGGCGTCCACCTATAGACCTAAGGCCCGCTCCCTCTTAAAATGCTCAGTAACACCTTTCATTTGATACCCATATCGTACAAACAAATTCCAGAGTCAGCCCTGGTCCACCTTTATGGCGATTTCTCGAAAAGGCGTTCACCTATAGAACTAAAGTCCATTCCCTTTTAAAATACTCATTACCACCTTTCATTTGATACCCATATCGTACAAACACATTCTAGAGTCACCCCTGGCCCACCTTAATGGCGATATCTCGAAAAGGCGTCCACCGATAGACCTAAGGCCCGCTCCCTCTTAAAATGCTCAGTAACACTTTTCATTTGATAGCCATATCGTACAAACACATTCTAGAGTCACCCCTGGCCCACCCTAATGGCGATATTTCGAAAAGGCGTCCACCTATAGACCTAATGCCCACTCCCTCTTAAAATGCTCAGTAACACCTCTCATTTGATTCCCATATCGTACAAACACATTCTGGAGTCACCCCTGGTCCACCTTTATGGCGATATCTCGAAACGGCGTCCACCTATGGAACTAAGGATCACTCTCTTTGAAAATACTCATTAACACCTTTCATTTGATACCCATATCGTACAAACATTCTAGAGTCACCCCTGGCCCACCCTAATGACGATATCTCGAAAAGGCGTCCACCTATAGACCTAATGCCCACTCCCTCTCAAAATGCTCAGTAACACCTTTCGTTTGATACCCATATCGTACAAACATTCTAGAGTCAACCCTGGCCCGCCCTAATGGCGATATCTCGAAAAGGCGTCCACCTATAGACCTAATGCCCACTCCCTCTTAAAATGCTCAGTAACACCTTTCGTTTGATACCCATATCGTACAAACACATTCTAGAGTCACCCCTTGCCCACCCTAATGGCGATATTTCGAAAAGGCGTCCACCTATAGACCTAATGTCCACTCCCTCTTAAAATGCTCAGTAACACCTTTCGTTTGATACCCATATCGTACAAACACATTCTAGAGTCACCCCTTGCCCACCCTAATGGCGATATTTCGAAAAGGCGTCCACCTATAGACCTAATGCCCACTCCCTCTTAAATGCTCAGTAACACCTTTCGTTTGATACCCATATCGTACAAACACATTCTAGAGTCACCCCTTGCCCACCCTAATGGCGATATTTCGAAAAGGCGTCCACCTATAGACCTAATGCCCACTCCGTCTTAAAATGCTCAGTAACACCTTTCGTTTGATACCCATATCGTACAAATACATTCTAGAGTCACCCCTGGCCCACCCTAATGGCGATATTTCGAAAAGGCGTCCACCTATAGACCTAATGCCCACTCCCTCTTAAAATGCTCAGTAACACCTTTCGTTTGATACCCATATCGTACAAACACATTCTAGAGTCACCCCTGGCCCACCCTAATGGCGATATTTCGAAAAGGCGTCCACCTATAGACCTAATGCCCACTCCCTCTTAAAATGCTCAGTAACACCTTTCGTTTGATACCCATATCGTACAAACACATTCTAGAGTCACCCCTTGCCCACCCTAATGGCGATATTTCGAAAAGGCGTCCACCTATAGACCTAATGTCCACTCCCTCTTAAAATGCTCAGTAACACCTTTCGTTTGATACCCATATCGTACAAACACATTCTAGAGTCACCCCTTGCCCACCCTAATGGCGATATTTCGAAAAGGCGTCCACCTATAGACCTAATGCCCACTCCCTCTTAAATGCTCAGTAACACCTTTCGTTTGATACCCATATCGTACAAACACATTCTAGAGTCACCCCTGGCCCACCTTAATGGCGATATCCCGAAAAGGCGTCCACCGATAGACTTAAGGCCCGCTCCCTCTTAAAATGCTCAGTAACACTTTTCATTTGATAGCCATATCGTACAAACAAATTCTAGAGTCAGCCCTAGTCCACCTTTATGGCGATTTCTCGAAAAGGCGTTCACCTATAGAACTAAAGCGCATTCCCTTTTAAAATACTCATTACCACCTTTCATTTGATACCCATATCGTACAAACACATTCTAGAGTCACCCCTGGCCCACCTTAATGGCGATATCTCGAAAAGGCGTCCACCGATAGACCTAAGGCCCGCTCCCTCTTAAAATGCTCAGTAACACCTTTCATTTGATACCCATATCGTACAAAAAAATTCTAGAGTCAGCCCTGGTCCACCTTTATGGCGGTATCCCTAAATGGCGTCCATCCTTAGAACTATGGCCTACTCTCTCTTAAAATACTCTTTAATACTTATCTTGTTTAGTTCCAATATACACTCTTTAATACCTTCCATTTGATCCACATGTCATGCAACCACATTCCAGGGTTACCCTAGGTTCATTTTCCTACATGGTGATTTTCCTTATTTTGTCTCCATAGCTCTCAACTGAGTATGTAATGTTCGGTTACACCCGAACTTAGCCTTCCTTACTTGTTTTATTTTAATCATGTGGTTTATTTATCTATATTTGTTGATATAATCATGTTATGTGCTTCTTCTTCTTTGAAGGCTGTTAATATTAAGATTTAAATTCTATTGATTCTGTTTACTTAAATGTTTATAAAAATTTTCATGTAATAATGATTTTTACTATAAAAGACCGGAAGATGGTCTTATTGTACTAATATTTTCCAAATAAATTAAATGAAAAATCGAATTAATCTATATAAAAAGCAGTTAATTTCATTTTAAATAAAAAAAATAAATGTAAGGCGCGATAACCTCCGAAGAGATCTAAGGCCGAGCTTCTCTTCCAATTTGCGTCGTGCTCCTCTTGATTTTTCCCTACAAATTGGCCGGACGGGACCTACATGTTTTATGCCGACTCCGAACGGCATCTATCTGCAAGGCAGATGAGTTTTCACTGAGAGCTTTTCATGGCAGAAATACAATCGGAGCGCTTGCCAGACACTGCCGAGGGGCGACCCCGCTTAGAAAAATTTTCTTCTAATTGAAAAATCTTATTTCTAAAATTTTGATGTTGCTTTGCCCGGGAGTTGAACCCAGGGCATACGGTGTGATAGGCGGAGCACGCTACCATCACACCACGGAGGCCGCCATCACATGATAATAGCTCTCCATAAAGTCATTTAATTGGTAATACTCATTAATTTTTGTTGTGTACCAAATAAATCTATTTATTTAGTTAAAACAAACGTAAAACTTGTGCTTCATATTTTTCTGGTTTAATTTTTTCCAGTTTACCGCCTTTTTGCTATGGTCGGCAGTATAGACTTGATCATCGTACTTTTAACCCGTTTTTTATTCCACGCACGTAAGCAAAATATGTTTAAGTACTAACGGTTCAGGCCGTAAGCAAAGTATGAAATAAACACTAAAAAAAAAGTTAGGTAAAAACTTTCTCAGAAGATAAACATTGGAGGGATTTTTTGCAATAGGCAAAATTTCATCCTTTCTTTTTTAAATTTTATTTAATTTATTAAAGAAATTCATATGGCGAATTGTTATTCCCATTTAATAAAAAAAACATAAAATTTATTTGAGTGCAGAGTATGAATACGCCCACAAAATTCCAATTAATGAACTATAATTTTTGTTGAGTAGTTTGAATTTTGACTGCAGGGATTTTATAGACCTTTTTTGGCATGCAAGACCTCACATAGGCTGATTGGGTCCATTGTGTTTAAAAGCCATTTTGGCATATAAGTACATCTTTTGAGAATAATTCCGATGGAAAACAAAATATTTTTATTTAACTGTCGTTCTTTGCACAAAAACAATACCACAGAACTCCTTACCATATCAATCTAATTGAAATACATATACATACATTTAAATACTTATTTTGTAAGAAACACAATTATATGATCAGTACAGTAAGTATCGATCCCGATAATCACCCCAGCTGGTTAGGGGGTCAGAATATTCCAGCGGTAGGTATGCCTGTCGTAAGAGGCGACTAAAATACCAGATTCAAGGGGCTGTGTAGCGCAACCCTTCAGCTTGCCAGCGCAATATATAGCTTCTCCAAACCCAATTGTCAACCTCACCTATCCGCGGCGAATCCTGTTTCACTAACAGACGAGGCTCTGGCGACCCCAAGCTCATCATGGAACTTGGCGGTGGCGAGGGAGGGAATGGCCTGAAGGTTTAATGTGGCCACATAAATCGTTCCCGAAATGGTCGGGCTAGCACCTTAATGGTGCTGTGGTAGCGGAGCGTACCGGATCTGTATCCGGCAAAGGACCATTACATCGATAGCACTCCCCAAAGCTTTCGGGGAGCAACCTTATCGCTACAACAACAACAAGAACAACAACAACAAATTTTCGAATAAGTATTATTCGAATTACGAATACCTGTCGAATCAAAATTATTCGAATGGTCCCACCTCTAGTTTCCCACGATTCCAGACCCCAAGGATTGGAAAGGGGAAGGCGTACGTGCTGCAGCGGGGAACCCGAATATATCAACACGGGATTAGATGGTACTTCATGTATCCCGACCAGTACTATATTCTCCAAATTAATAAGGCACCCGAGGATCCGCTGCACGCACAGCTTTGGGAAAATGTTCTGCGGCGTAGGCAGTATTTTAATGGAGCTTAAAAAGAGTAACCTCAGGATAATAACCCCAATACGCTAAAAGCAGGGAAGGTGATAAAGGACCTCGAGAACCTGAAAGTAGCGGCAAATGACAGGGCAAAGGCGCAGTGGCAGAGCTGCACAAGCAATTCAATGGTGGTGAGAATCTTAAGAAAAACCACAATATGTTAAACGCAGGAGGGGTAGAAAAGGACCTCGAGGACCTGGAAGTAGTAGAAAAAGGCAAGGGTATAGACCTAGAGGAAGAAGTGTTGGTAGCGGACAAACAGTCCAATGATGCTGCGAGTCTAACGAAGACGCTTCGAGTAGGGAAGGGAGAATCGGCGCTTCCCACGGCAGCCGGTTCTATGTACCGGAGTTACAGTGATTTTTTTCCCCGACCAAGGGCTGTCATTTCAGTGTAACCCCATTTAATTTAATGCGTTCCTTCCATAAATTGTCATCCTCCGAGCAGCTCCTTGCAGCTGGACTGCTCCATACCCTCCCGCTCCGGGAAGGTATTGAACCTAACCCTGGTCCCAGGGTATAGTTCTGCTGCTTTAATACTTATCTTGTTTAGTTCCAATATACACTCTTTAATACCTTCCATTTGATCCACATGTCATGCAACCACATTCCAGGGTTACCCTAGGTTCATTTTCCTACATGGTGATTTTCCTTATTTTGTCTCCATAGCTCTCAACTGAGTATGTAATGTTCGGTTACACCCGAACTTAGCCTTCCTTACTTGTTTTATTTTAATCATGTGGTTTATTTATCTATATTTGTTGATATAATCATGTTATGTGCTTCTTCTTCTTTGAAGGCTGTTAATATTAAGATTTAAATTCTATTGATTCTGTTTACTTAAATGTTTATAAAAATTTTCATGTAATAATGATTTTTACTATAAAAGACCGGAAGATGGTCTTATTGTACTAATATTTTCCAAATAAATGAAATGAAAAATCGAATTAATCTATATAAAAAGCAGTTAATTTCATTTTAAATAAAAAAAATAAATGTAAGGCGCGATAACCTCCGAAGAGATCTAAGGCCGAGCTTCTCTTCCAATTTGCGTCGTGCTCCTCTTGATTTTTCCCTACAAATTGGCCGGACGGGACCTACATGTTTTATGCCGACTCCGAACGGCATCTATCTGCAAGGCAGATGAGTTTTCACTGAGAGCTTTTCATGGCAGAAATACAATCGGAGCGCTTGCCAGACACTGCCGAGGGGCGACCCCGCTTAGAAAAATTTTCTTCTAATTGAAAAATCTTATTTCTAAAATTTTGATGTTGCTTTGCCCGGGAGTTGAACCCAGGGCATACGGTGTGATAGGCGGAGCACGCTACCATCACACCACGGAGGCCGCCATCACATGATAATAGCTCTCCATAAAGTCATTTAATTGGTAATACTCATTAATTTTTGTTGTGTACCAAATAAATCTATTTATTTAGTTAAAACAAACGTAAAACTTGTGCTTCATATTTTTCTGGTTTAATTTTTTCCAGTTTACCGCCTTTTTGCTATGGTCGGCAGTATAGACTTGATCATCATACTTTTAACCCGTTTTTTATTCCACGCACGTAAGCAAAATATGTTTAAGTACTAACGGTTCAGGCCGTAAGCAAAGTATGAAATAAACACTAAAAAAAAAGTTAGGTAAAAACTTTCTCAGAAGATAAACATTGGAGGGATTTTTTGCAATAGGCAAAATTTCATCCTTTCTTTTTTAAATTTTATTTAATTTATTAAAGAAATTCATATGGCGAATTGTTATTCCCATTTAATAAAAAAAACATAAAATTTATTTGAGTGCAGAGTATGAATACGCCCACAAAATTCCAATTAATGAACTATAATTTTTGTTGAGTAGTTTGAATTTTGACTGCAGGGATTTTATAGACCTTTTTTGGCATGCAAGACCTCACATAGGCTGATTGGGTCCATTGTGTTTAAAAGCCATTTTGGCATATAAGTACATCTTTTGAGAATAATTCCGATGGAAAACAAAATATTTTTATTTAACTGTCGTTCTTTGCACAAAAACAATACCACAGAACTCCTTACCATATCAATCTAATTGAAATACATATACATACATTTAAATACTTATTTTGTAAGAAACACAATTATATGATCAGTACAGTAAGTATCGATCCCGATAATCACCCCAGCTGGTTAGGGGGTCAGAATATTCCAGCGGTAGGTATGCCTGTCGTAAGAGGCGACTAAAATACCAGATTCAAGGGGCTGTGTAGCGCAACCCTTCAGCTTGCCAGCGCAATATATAGCTTCTCCAAACCCAATTGTCAACCTCACCTATCCGCGGCGAATCCTGTTTCACTAACAGACGAGGCTCTGGCGACCCCAAGCTCATCATGGAACTTGGAGGTGGCGAGGGAGGGAATGGCCTGAAGGTTTAATGTGGCCACATAAATCGTTCCCGAAATGGTCGGGCTAGCACCTTAATGGTGCTGTGGTAGCGGAGCGTACCGGATCTGTATCCGGCAAAGGACCATTACATCGATAGCACTCCCCAAAGCTTTCGGGGAGCAACCTTATCGCTACAACAACAACAAGAACAACAACAACAAATTTTCGAATAAGTATTATTCGAATTACGAATACCTGTCGAATCAAAATTATTCGAATGGTCCCACCTCTAGTTTCCCACGATTCCAGACCCCAAGGATTGGAAAGGGGAGGCGTACGTGCTGCAGCGGGGAACCCGAATATATCAACACGGGATTAGATGGTACTTCATGTATCCCGACCAGTACTATATTCTCCAAATTAATAAGGCACCCGAGGATCCGCTGCACGCACAGCTTTGGGAAAATGTTCTGCGGCGTAGGCAGTATTTTAATGGAGCTTAAAAAGAGTAACCTCAGGATAATAACCCCAATACGCTAAAAGCAGGGAAGGTGATAAAGGACCTCGAGAACCTGAAAGTAGCGGCAAATGACAGGGCAAAGGCGCAGTGGCAGAGCTGCACAAGCAATTCAATGGTGGTGAGAATCTTAAGAAAAACCACAATATGTTAAACGCAGGAGGGGTAGAAAAGGACCTCGAGGACCTGGAAGTAGTAGAAAAAGGCAAGGGTATAGACCTAGAGGAAGAAGTGTTGGTAGCGGACAAACAGTCCAATGATGCTGCGAGTCTAACGAAGACGCTTCGAGTAGGGAAGGGAGAATCGGCGCTTCCCACGGCAGCCGGTTCTATGTACCGGAGTTACAGTGATTTTTTTCCCCGACCAAGGGCTGTCATTTCAGTGTAACCCCATTTAATTTAATGCGTTCCTTCCATAAATTGTCATCCTCCGAGCAGCTCCTTGCAGCTGGACTGCTCCATACCCTCCCGCTCCGGGAAGGTATTGAACCTAACCCTGGTCCCAGGGTATAGTTCTGCTGCATATGTCGGAAAAGGATTTATCTCAGAAGGTCATACTCTTGCCAGTATGTCACGTGCAAAAGATAGTTACATCGTTCAGGTTGTTCTGAATTAAACGTTCGTTGACCCGAAATGTCTGCAAAACTTTTGTGGCTCCCTTCTGTTCACGTCCAAGGACGTCCCGCAATTCACTTCCATGCGTACCTCCGCCAACTTGTAGCAGCGACACTGCCCGGAAGGCCACATCAGCTGTCCGCTGTTGATGGCGCCAAAAGGACTGCAGCGATGCCGAGCACCCTCGTTCCTCCCCTACTTTTCCGACACATGCACTCGCGTAAGAAGGAGACATCAACTCCTAGCTCCCACCCCGTATGTTGCGTATGCCAGCTTAGAATAATTACGATCGCAACATCGGTCCAATGCAGTTCATGCATTGGCCGATGCCACCTTCATAGGTGCTTTGGGCTTAGAAACGGCAACCGTCTGACGAGTAAATTCGTTGCACTTTGCTGCCAAAACACAAGTACCGACTCATCGACGCCAGGTACTCCATCAGCAATCGGACAGCACACTCGAAAAAGCCTATATCCTTCAAGGCACCTTCACCCATATCTGACTCCCAGAGTGACGACTGCTAAAAAGCTAACTGGGAAGGCTAAAAAACCTTCAGAAATCAATCTTTTGCTGCTCTCCACATCCCTACTGATGCCCGGCAAGGCGAGCCCCGAAGTCATCGCTCCAGCTTCTGCACGCATTATTCCGGCCGTTATAATACTTGAAATCGTACCGCATTTCCCGGCTGAAGCCGCAAACTTAGCAAGAGAACATGATCTGGCGAGACATCTCGACCCTAGAGACCCCCATATTAGAAGTCTCAACTTGGATATTATGCGGTTGGTAAATGAACACAAACGTACCAAATGGGAGGAGCATCTAAAGAGCTATAACCTCTCTGCAGGTGTTGGTAAATTGTGGTCAACCGTCAAATCCCTGTCCGATCCAACTAAACAAAACGTTAAAGTATCCATAGCCATCGGCGAAAAAACTTTGTCTGATTCGAAGAAATGCATGAGCGCCTTTTGCCGAGACAGCCAGACGTCGTGCAAACAGACGGGCATATAAAAACAAACACGACTTGCCACCTATTACCATCACCCCATACACAAGCTAAGTCCTCCAAAGCAATAGGCCCAGACGGAGTAGCCATGCCAATGCTAAAACACCTCGGCGCTGAGGGAATACACTACCTAACGTACGTTTTCAACCTGTCGTCATTTCCGAACAATATAAAATGGCAAGGATAGTTCACTATTAAAGTATGGTAAACCAGCTAATGAAGGCGAGTCATATCGACCATATCACTCCTTTCGCCAGTGGCGAATACATTGGAAACCGTTTTGCTCCCGCATTTCACAGCAAATCTTCGCCTAGCTACGCACCAACATGGCTTCCGCAAAATGCACAGCACCACCACTACGCTAAACGCCATAAACACTCAGATTAATTACGGACTAAATCAGGATGGTGCTCTTGGCACCTGCAAGCGTCGGTTCAATTTAGGAACGAAATCTCAAACCTAGGAAACAGGGGTACCACAGGGTGGTGTCCTATTCCGTATTTCCCACTCGTTGGTAACTTTTCCAACATTTTTCGCAGTTAAAAACTGCAATGTTACAAATGAACCCGACACAAAATAAGTTAGCAAGTATTTTTGTTGTATAGGGAGAACGGTGCTAGCCCGACTATCTCGGGAACGATTTATGTGGCCACATTAAACCTTCAGGCCATTCCCCCCTCCCCACTCCCCAGTTCCATGAGGAGCTTGGGGTCGCCAGAGCCTCGTCTGTTAGTGAAACAGGATTCGCCGCGGATAGGTGAGGTTGACAATTGGGTTTGGAGAAGCTATATATTGCGTTGGCAACCTGAAGGGTTGCGCTACACAGCCCCTTGAATCTGGTATTTTAGTCGCCTCTTACGACGGGAATACCTACCGCGGGTATATTCTGATCCCCCGCTGGAGTACAAACAAAACATCTTGGTTGATTGTGGCGATGTTACTGAAATGCATAACCTTGTGTTAAACACATCTATATGAAAAATTTAATTGTGCCGCGGCCTTAATTATGGGCTTTAGGCAGGCCCGTCGAGAGGGGAGGGGGAAGGGGGGGATTCCCCCTCCCCCCGGGTCCGGGGTTTCTGAGGGGTCCGCGATTTAGATGTACTAAACATTTTTTTAATTAAGGAGAGTTTTTAGTTGCTCCATGTGCAATTTTTAAGCCGAATTTAAAAAGCAACGAATATCTGCTTTTCGTCTTAATTTCGCTCGAAAACTAACGGTTATTTTTGAAGTGAAATAAAAAAAACTCGAAAAACAACTGTTTTTTTCTGAGCCGAAAATAAAAATGACCATCATTTGTAATAAATGGATTAAAGTAAATTAAAGTGACTGTGTAAATGCACACTATTCTGATATCACGCACAAATGTGTTCACCATTCAGGTCCGTATCCGATTCGACTATTGATAATGATTTTTTGCCTGGGCCTTCGAATAGTGAGGAGACAATGAAAACATTAAAAAAAAATGAATGTTTACATGAATCCGAAATCGTAAAGTTTCGTGGTGACACTGGAAGATTCATCTTCAAAAAGTCTTCCAACAATACCACCAACTCTGTATCAAAGTCCAGATTATTTAAGTGTCTTTGACATCAGTACCGTGAATAATGAGTTTTTGCGATCTGAAGATGTCTACGAAATAATTCGCCGAGGTCATCAAAAGTGTCCTGTTATTTTTCCACGTGCTCGTCATGACGAGGCATTTCCTACCTCGTTGTTAAACAGAATCTTCCCAAATAGAGCATGACCCGTTGGTGTGGAGTGCCTGTAGCAACGCTTTTTATTGCCTACCATGTCATCTGTTAAGTACCAATACTTTAAATCGACCTAAAATTTCTTGTCCTGGAGAATATTCGAAATTCCAGGTATGGAAGAAGCTATACGATAAACTGACAGCACAGGAAAATACTGAAGATCACATTAAATGTTATATTCAATGGCGATCTTTGCAAAATGTAATTCAAAAGGAGGTTACAATTGATACACTTATCAATGAACAGCTAATCACAGAAACTCAAAAGTGGAAAGAAATTTTATATAGAATTTTGGACATTTTTTTATTTTTGGGTAAAAGAGGCCAAATATATATCTTGGTGAACGAAACAATGGACATTTTTTGGGCATCTTAGAACTCGTGATCCGCTACTTAGAGATCATTTGGAGAAAGTTAGGATTTTACAACAGCAGCACAAACGTTTACAAGTTCCCTATCTTTCCCCAGACATTCAGAACGAGTTTATAGAAATTTGTGCAAAACACGTGAGGGAAACTCTATTAGATCAACGCAAGAAAGCCAAGTATTTTGCCATTATCTTTGTTGCTACGCATGATGCTAGCCACTTTGACTAAATGAACGTAACGCTAACTCTATTTCAATTCGAAAGCAACAAATTTTACAATTCAGGAACGGTTTTTGGCTTTCGTGAATTGTAACCAAAAAACTGGTCAGAAAATCGCTGATCTGATTAGCCATACTCTAGGTAAACATGAAATGCCATTAAAAAACTTTCGTGCACAACAGTACGATAACGGCGCCAATATAAAAGAAGCTTACAACGGAGTACTACGTCACATTCTCGACAAAAACTCGAATGCTGATTGCTCGTCTTGTGCAACCCACAGTCTCAATGTATGTGGTGTTGATGCTGCAGAATTTTGTACGGCTGCAATTGCTTTCTTTGGAGTTGTACAACATTTTTTTTACTATTTTCAGCAGCAGTCCACAACGATGGGACATCGTCAGACGGGCGGGATGGCCTAGAAGGTCGCATGTGGTCATAATAAATCATTCCCGAGATGGTCGGGCTTGGTACCGGAACGTACCGGATCTGCATCCGGCAATGGACCATATACACAATAACACACCCAAAGCCTTCGGGGAGTGTCCTTATCGCTACAACAACAACAACAATATGGGCCATCCTCAAAAAATTTACCGAGCTATCTTCACAGTATTTCAGACACTAGGTGGTCGGCTAAAATTGAGGCAATCATGACCATTCGCACACCATGTTCCAGGATTATCACAAGCACTAAACGCATTACTTAAGTTATTTTGACTGCACAAGCATACGGAGATGTTACATCAACAAGTACGAATGTATCTTGCTGTCCTCAATTTGGTCCAAAATACTGACTACCATTAATGCAAGACACGTCGTACTCCAAACAAAAGACGCCACCATAGATATTGAGGTTCGACATCTAGATGCCTTATTAGCTGATTTGATGTTGATCTGGAATCAATGGCAAAAAATTTTAAACGAATGCAAAACAGTTGCTATTCAATTGAACATCTCGCCAAAGTTTCCGGACATTCGAAAAAGAAAACCCAAAAGACATTCTGAAGATAATTTAAATGAGATGATTAAGGATGATTCGGAGTCTGATTTTAAAAAGAATACATTCCTGGTGGTGGTTTTCCTTTTTGTGGCAATTTGAAGTCATGGATGAAACTACGGTTTTGGCTAGCGCAGCAAAATTTGTCGAAAAATACAATTCGGACATTTTTCAAAGCTTAGAATGCTGAATAATAATTTACTTGAAACACATTTACGAAGCAAATTTTGATAAAGGCCTGCCACGATTGGAATTGCTAAATGCCATCTACATATGTTCAAAATTTGTATACGATTTTCCCCGAAATTTGTGTTGCTTTACGTATCTTTTGCACTATACCTGTCACTGTAGCTAGTGCAGAAGGTTCCCTCAGCGTCCTTTCAAGAATCATAAACTTTCATAGATCGTATTAATCTCAAGGCATGCCACGCTTTGTGTTGAATCCGTTTTTGCAAGACAGTTAAATTTTGATATTTTTATAAAAAATTTTGCAGCGAAAAAAGCAAGAAAAGACACTTTTTGTTATCCGAACCTCCTATATTGAATAATTAAAATTTATAATCATCATTATATTTATCAGAAATGTACTAAAATCTTACCAAATAACTAGAACAGATTAATTGAAACAATATGTGGCTGTTAAAAGAGAATTTTATTTCTTCGTTACAATAAAATAGTATAAATAGTAAATATTCTTTGTTAATTTTATTTTCAGCTCTTAGTCCAAAAACCATTTATGATGTGGCAAACATTTTTTTTTGTTGTAATCCATCAATAATGATTCATGAATGAGACGTCATTAATTCAAATTAATCAAATGTTTTAGTGGATTTTTATAGGGGGCCGGGCCCGTAAATTGTTTAGCCCCGGGCCCGGATTTTCTCTCTACGGGCCTGGCTTTAGGGATGTAAGAAGGAGACTTGGGATTATTCAAAAATTCTAGGAAAATACCAAACGTTGTAATTGAGGCTGTTTCTACGTCAGTGATCAGCTCAATTGAGCCAGACTTCTTTCACACATATTCTTACCCTCCATCGTTCAGTTGTTATCAAGACAGTAATGAAAACACACTGCGCACGGCTGTCGCACAAATGTTAAGATTCTCTGTGAGAAAAATTATCATGGAGAAACGCCTGTTAAGACGGCTTTTCATAAAAAACTCATCGTTCAAACATGTTTCGGGCTGGGTTTTTACCTTTTTGGATATGTTAAAGGTAATAATAATTCAAATCAATGTGAAAATTACTATAGAATGTTTAAAATAAATTAGTGAAATAATCAAAAAACCTAACCTGAATGCTTTTAATGCCCACTTGCATAACGACAAATTATTATTTTTCATACATTTTTGACATATTTTTATAAATTTACTCTGTGTTAAGAAGATAACGTGCCGTTCTGCAAGTGGGCCTAAGTCAGCGACATATTTTTATACTCAGTTGAGCAGAGCTCACAGAGTATATTAAGTTTGATTGGATAACGGTTGGTTGTACATATATAAAGGAATCGAGATAGATATAGACTTCCATATATCAAAATAATCAGGATCGAAAAGAAGGTAATTTAAAACTTTTGCAAGCTGTAATTTGGCAGTCGTTGAAGATATCATGTTGAAATTTGGCAGGAACGTTACTCCTGTTACTATATGTACGCTTAATAAAAATTAGCAAAATCGGAGAAGGACCACGCCCACTTTTAAAAAAAAAATTTTAAGTAAAATTTTAACAAAAAATTTAATATCTTTAGAGTATATAAGTAAATTATGTCAACATTCAACTCCAGTAATGATATAGTGCAACAAAATACAAAAATAAAAGAAAATTTCAAAATGGGCGTGGCTCCGCCCTTTTTCATTTAATTTGTCTAGGATACTTTTAACGCCATAAGTCGAACAAAAATTAACCAATCCTTTTGAAATTTGGTAGGGGCATAGATTTTATGACGTTAACTCTTTTCTGTGAAAATGGGCGAAATCGGTTGATGCCACGCCCAGTTTTTATACAAAGTCGTCCGTCTGTCCTTCCGCATGGCCGTTAACACGATAACTTGAGCAAAAATCGACATATCTTTAATGAACTTAGTTCACGTGCTTACTTGAACTCACTTTATCTTGGTATGAAAAATGAACGAAATCCGACTATGACCACGCCCACTTTTTCGATATCGAAAATTACGAAAAATGAAAAAAATGCAATAATTCTATACCAAATACGAAAAAAGGGATGAAACATGGTAAGGTAATTGGATTGTTTTATTGAAGCGAAATATAACTTTAGAAAAAACTTTATAAAATGGTTGTGACACCTACCATATTAAGTAGAAGAAAATGATAAAAGTTCTGCAGGGCGAAATAAAAAACCCTTAAAATCTTGGCAGGTATTACATATATAAATAAATTAGCGGTATCCAACAGATGATGTTCTGTGTCACCCTGGTCCACATTTTGGTCGATATCTGGAAAACGTCTTCACACCACTCCCTTTTAAAACTCTCATTAATACCTTTAATTTGATACCCATATCGTACAAACTCATTCTAGAGTCACCCCTGGTCCACCTTTATGGCGATATCTCGAAAAGGCGTCCACCTGTAGAACTAAGGCACACTCCCTTTTAAAATACTCATTACCTCCTTTCGTTTGATACCCATATTGCACAAGCGAATTCTAGAGTTACCCGTGGCCCACCTTTATGGCGATATCTCCAAACGGCGTCCACCTATGGAACTAAGGATTACTCCCTTTTAAAATATCCATTAACATATTTCTTTTGATACCCATATTGTACAAACAAATTCTAGAATCACCCCTGGTCCACCTTTATGGCGATATTTCGAAAATGCGACCACCTATACAACAACCACCACTCCCCTTTAAAACCCTCATTAATACCTTTAATTTGGTACCCGTATCGAACAAACACATTCTAGAGTCAACCCTGGTCCACCTTTATGGCGATATTTCGAAACGGCGTCCACCTATAGAACTAAGGCCTACTCCCTTTTAAAACCCTCATTAATACTTTTAATTTGATACCCATATCGTACAAACACATTCTAGAGTCACCCCTGGTCCACCTTTATTGCGATATTTCGAAACGGGGTCCACCTATAGAAGTAAGGCCCACTCCCTTTTAAAATACTCATTAACACCTTTCATTTGATACCCATATCGTACAAACATAATCTAAAGTCACCCCTGGTCCACCTTTATGGCGATATCTCGAAAAGGCGAACACCTATAGAACGAAGGCCCACCTCTTTTAAAAATACTCATTAACACCTTGCATTTTATACCCATATCCTACTAACAAAGTCTAGAGTCACCCCTGGCCCACCTTTATGTCGATATCTCGAAACGGCGTCCACCTATGGAACTAAGGATTAATCCCTTTTAAAATACTCATTAACACCTTTCTTTTGATACCCATAATGTACAAACAAATTCTAGAGTCACCCCTGGTGCACCTTTATGGCGATATTTCGAAAATGCGACCACCTATACAACAACCACCACTCCCTTTTAAAACCCTCATTAATACCTTTAATTTGATACCCATATCGTACAAACACATTCTAGAGTCACCCCTGGTCCACTTTTATGGCGATATCTCGAAAAGGCGAACACCTATAGAACGAAGGCCCACCTCTTTTAAAAATACTCATTAACACCTTGCATTTTATACCCATATCCTACTAACAAAGTCTAGAATCACCCCTGGTCCACCTTTATTGCGATACCTCGAAAAGGCGTCCACCTATAGAACTAAGGCCCACTCCCTTTTAAAATACTCATTAACTCCTTTCGTTTGTAACCATATTGCACAAACGAATTCTAGAGTCACCCCTGGGCCACCTTTATGGCGATATCTCGAAACGGCGTCCACCTATGGAACTGAGGATTACTCGCTTTTAAAATACTCATTAACACCTTTCTTTTGATACCCATATTGTACAAACAAATTCCAGAGTCACCCCTGGTCCACCTTTATTGCGATATTTCGAAACGGGGTCCACCTATAGAAGTAAGGCCCACTCCCTTTTAAAATACTCATTAACACCTTTCATTTGATACCCATATCGTACAAACATAATCTAAAGTCACCCCTGGTCCACCTTTATGGCGATATCTCGAAAAGGCGAACACCTATAGAACGAAGGCCAACTCCCTTTTAAAAATACTCATTAACACCTTGCATTTTATACCCATACCGTACTAACAAAGTCTAGAGTCACCCCTGGCCCACCTTTATGTCGATATCTCGAAACGGCGTCCACCTATGGAACTAAGGATTAATCCCTTTTAAAACCCTCATTAATACCTTTAATTTGATATCCATATCGTACAAACACAATCTAGAGTCACCCCTGGTCCACCTTTATGACGATATTTCGAAACGGCGTCCACCTATAGAATTAAGGCCCACTCCCTTTTAAAATACTCATTAACACCTTTCGTTTGATGCCCATATTGTACAAACAAATTCTAGGGTCACCCATGGTCCACCTTTATGGCGATATCTCGAAACGGCGTCCACCTATGGTACTAAAGATTACTCCCTTTTAAAATACTTATTAACACCTTTCTTTTGATACCCATATTGTAGAAACAAATTCTAGGGTCACCCCTGGTCCACCTTTATGGCGATATCTCGAAACAGCGTCCACCTATGGAACTCATTTGATACCCATATCGTACAAACACATTCTAGAGTCAACCCTGGTCCACCTTTATGGCGATATTTCGAAACGGCATCCACCTATAGAACTAAGGTCCACTCCCTTTTAAAATACTCATTAACTCCATTCGTTTGATGCCCATATTGTACAAACAAATTCTAGGCTCACCCCTTTCCACCTTTGTGGCGGTATCTCGAAACGTCGTCCACCTATGGAACTAAGGATTACTCCCTTTTAAAATACTCATTAACACCTTTAATTTGATACCCATATCGTAAAAACGCATTCTAGAGTCAACCCTGATCCACCTTTATGGCTATATCCTAAATGGCGTGCACCTATAGAACTATGGCCTACTCCCTCATAAAATACTCTTTAATGCCTTTCATTTGATACACATGTCATACAAACACATTCCAGGGTTTCCCTCGGTTCATTTTCCTACATGGTTATTTTCCCTTATGTTGTCACCATAGCTCTCAACTGAGTATGTAATGTTCGGTTACACCCGAACTTAACCTTCCTTACTTGCTTAAACATTTTTCAACTCTCTGGTTGCGGCACCTATGATAATTTGGGAGATATGATTTTCAAGCGAGTGATAACCACTATTTTTGCACTGTTTGTCGTGTTAAGCCGTTTTGACCAACCAAGTTTCATATGCATTTACATGCAAAAATATCGGTGACCGTTCGAAGCGAGTACAACTTAATAAATATTTCCTATATTGGAACTATTTCTCCATCAAAGAAGACATTTTTCCAAAAATGTATTATAACTATTTATAATATACACATCCATGAACCAATAAACAGATCTCGCATTAAAAAATGAGAGAGCAAAAAAGTCATAGTTAGCTGTGAAATAAATTTTCTCGGCGTGACGTCACGCTTTTGACAACATGTTTCATTGCTGATGCAGTGTTCAGACTTTATTCCAATCGGAGTATTTTGCTCCGCTCTTACCTCCTACTATATTTTTTATCTCAAAGGTTTATTTGGGTGGAGTTGAAACCTAAATAGTATTACTATCTAATATCTTTTGGTTGAAGTTTTCATTTTATACGTACGATTGGATGAAATGACGTGAATTCATTGCTCGAATCTTAAGACATGTTTGTTCACATTTTACTCACAATTTTTGTACTTTTTTCGCGCGGAATGAGAATAGGAGGAGTAAAATGTAAGCAAGAAATGTGTCCGGGAGCGATCTGTAATTCCTACATACAAATTCAACATACAGCACTTCTGGAAGTTTTGTATACAAATTAAGTACGTCGATTCAGTGAGGTCAGCTAACACTGTTTTGCGATAGGAGTCGCCAATTGAGAGCACCAAGCGAGGTTAAATCATCCACCAACTGTCTCTCCCAAATCAGTGAAGGTCTTCTATTTCCAATTGTTTTTTGTTTTTGTTTTTATCGTCCTATTGATAAATCATTCAAGGTTCGAATCGAGCTCAAGACCAGAACAATAATTTTTCTCTAATGATAATTATTGTTTTTTTTTTTTCATTTTCCTAAATTGGAAAAATTGTATTTTGTGTTTGGAAAAGTAAGGAGAAAATTTTTCAGACAACCTGTCATAGCTGGCAGATAGATCCATTTCGAAGGGTGCTAAGCCTTCATCATCAGTACGCTTTAGGTATGCTGTGCTAACCATTTAGCCATACAGCGGTGGTTTGTTTGACTGGCAAATTTGCTACTTCTATTCCTTTTTACCAACTATATTTATTCAGTGTTGCGCCATCTGGTGCAAATCACTGATAATGCTGGATTTTTTTGTTTATTGTCAATTACTTTGTTTGACATTCCCAAGTGCTCATGGTTTATTAACAATTGTTTTTGTTTTTATCGGCCTATTGATAAATCATTCAAGGTTCGAATCGACCTCAAGGCCAGAACAATACTTTTTCTCTAATGCTAATTATTGTTATTTCTTTTAATTTTCCTAAATTTGAAAAATTGTATTTTGTTTTTGGAATAGTAAGTAGAAAAGTTTTCAGACAACCTGACATAGCTGCGCAGATAGATCCATTTCGAAGGGTGCTAAGCCTTCATCATCAGTACGCTTTAGGCACGCTGCGCTAACCACCGCTGTATAGATAAATGGTTAGCGCAGCGTATTTGTTCATCCGCATAACATGACCTAGCTAGCGAAGCTTTCTGTTTTTATTCGCGCACTATAGTCATATCTGCGAAAAGCTCATATAGCCCATCATTATACCTCCTTCGATACTTGCCGCCGACTTCATGGATAGGACTATAAATCTTCCGGAGATCTTTTCTCTCAAATACTCCAAGGGCCATCTCATCTTCTCTCGACACCCTCCATGATTGCGAGCCATACATCAGGACAGGTATGATGAGTGACTTGTAGAGCGAGAGTTTTGTTCGTCGAGGGAGGATCTACTTTTCAATTGCCCAAAGAAGCACTTGTTGGCAAGAGTTATTCTCCGTTTGATTTCTAGGCCGACATAGTTTTTGCTTCTAATGCTGCTTCCCAAATAGACGAAATCCTTCACAGTCTAGCATTTATATCCGTCAGCAGTGACGTGGCTACAAATGTCACGATGGCAGCAAGTACTTCGTCTTGTCCACATTTACTGCAAGAACTACTTTTATGCTTCTTTATCTTATACCAACTCTTCGCCTCCATGTCTGAACAGCTCGGCGTGATTTTTTAGCCGTGATATTGCCATTCTCACTTCGCCATAGTTGGATTCCGGAGAGCGTTTTTCTTCATCGGAGATGGGGGTATCGCGTTCATCTTCCCCCACACTCTATACGTCAGTTAACAAGATCATTAAAAGAGCATGGAATATGTATGGTAAACCGAAAATAATAAAAATATTTTTTCGCGATAAATATCCGGGGAGATAGAGTAATGGGAGCATTAAATGGTCATCTTACACGTTTTAGGCCGGCTCCATGTGCATCTGATAAGGCAGATAACTTTTTTGCTGAGAAACATTTCATGGCAAAAACACAATCGAAGGGTTTGCCAAGCCATCAAATCAATTTATATATATACTACGAAAATTTAATATATACTCCGGCGTAGTCGTTTACTCTGGTAACAGTTTTCAATACTCCGAACACTGGTTGTGAAATATGAGAGAAATGTAATAAATCGAAAAATTTCAAAAGCTCTATGTCATGAACTTTTTTCTCAAATTCGATTACAAATACAACAATTTAGGAATGCGGGATCTTGGCTCATTTGTTTATGATACACATTATTTGCATGTTGCAATTTCACTTTAATTTCCTGTTGGGATGCTCATGCTCTCGCTCTCACTAAAAGACTTACGCCCCGATTCTAGTGTGGTAACAACATTCTTCACCACGGTAACGAAATCATGTGGCAACTTTTACACCCTTTTGGTATTCTACTTGCGAAAGTAGCCGGATAATTTTTTACCCACAAAAGTAGGTGGTTACATCGAAATAACCACACAACAGCTATTGTTCAGAAAAGGGCAAAACTGAAAAATAAAGAATTGTAAGCGCAAATAAGTAAAGATAATAGTAAACAAGTGTTGCCTCTTGCTACACATATTTGTTTGCATTATGTACTTTCACAGAATAAATTACAATATACCTATGTAGAAACCTAACATGCATAATATGCATATACACATCATCCCGTTTATTCGTTAACCTCGTATCTACAAGTGAGACATTTTCGGTAAAGCGAACACGGTTGCCACACCATGTTTTCATTTGGGACCAAAATTCATCGAAAAAAGGACCAAATTTTTGTTTTATTTTATTCACTGGTGTTTTGGAAGAAGAGCTGAGAGAAATACACGATCTGATAAGGCAACGAACAAAGATTATGAGTCACAAGATGAAAACCAGATACGATAAAGCAATTAATTCGGAAGGTTTTCAGAAAGGAGGTTTGGTGCTGTTATACAACCTACAACGAAAAAGTGCAGTGTAATTGGGAAGGCCCATACAAAGTTGTAAAACAAATCAACGATGTAGTGAGCCGCTTACAAACCATTGGCAAACCACGAACCAAAATGAAAGTGGTTCATTTGGAAAGGCTGACAACGTTTAGATCGAGAGATTTGTCTGATCGGGACGATCAGACTTAGGTGGAGGGCATTGTGACGAATATTAGCAACGATAAGAGATACTATCATCTCTAAGCCAATACTAAGAAGTGACTTGTATGCACATCAACAAGTCAATCATTATGTCTACACCTATGTACGTACACACAGTGGAGATAAAACGCACAAACACCTGCATATATCTTATCTGAGATGCGCTCAAAAGTAGGCAATCATTTTTGCAAGTATCACTCACATATACACGCGCATAGGAGAAGCTATAAACGTAGTTATAGCTGGTAACTAACTAGAAAATTCTAGAAATAGAACCGGCTAGAAATATGCCAACGAAACCAAACAGTTTAAGAGCAGCAACAGTTGAGGCACGACAAGTCAGTTTGATTTAAGCAAGCTATCAGTTGCGAAGTATAAGTGTTATTTTCAAGTAGTCTAATAAAGAAAATTTTTTGCATTATTCAATATTGGAGTCATTTATTCAACAGTTTAGTGATTCGAACGTTAGCAGAAGACTTGAAATAAGAGGAATACCACTAAAACTCGTTACAAGACAATAAACTAAACTCTTGTTCTGCCCATAAAATTGATAAAGCCTTCAATCATATAACACGCTATGTATACAGTCTAAGTAAGTTTGACCATGTTTCTGCTTGGAATTCTTTTCTTCTGGGCTGTGATATCCATAATTACTTGAACGCTAGGAGTTGCATTTTTCTTATAAAACTATTTGCCACAAAAACACCATCTTACTTATACGAAAAACTTATATTTACTAGATCTAGCCGTTTAAATAATCTGATTCTTCCAAATTTCAAATTTTTTCGATACCATACGCACTTTGAACTCCATTCCAGCTACTGTAAGAAACTGTATAAACGAAAGAAACTATAGAGAAATTGTTTATAATTTTGTTTTCATCATATCCGACCTGAATTGGCCACCTATTGTAATATTGTAGTATTTATACATATATGTATCTTTTTCTTTATTTTAATCATGTGGTTTATTTATCTATATTTGTTGATATAATCATGTTATGTGCTTCTTCTTCTCTGAAGGCTGTTAATATTAAGATTTAAATTCTATTGTTCCTGTTTACTTAAATGTTTATAAAAATTTTCATGTAATAATGATTTTTACTATAAAAGACCGGAAGGTGGTCTTATTGTACTAATAATTTCCAAAATAAATGAAATGAGAAATCGAATTAATCTATATAAAAAGCAGTTAATTTCATTTTACTGCTTTAATATTTACAAGACATGAGGGCAGTTCGCGTCTGATTTCGGGATCCGATAAGAATTATGTACCAGAATCACATGATAATGGCTCTCCATAAACTCATTTAATTGGTAATACTCATTAATTTTTGTTGTGTACCATATAAATCTATTTATTTAGTTAAAACAAACGTAAAACTCGTACTTCATATTTTTCTGGTTTAATTTTTTCCACTTTACCGCCTTTTTGCTATGGTCGGCAGTATAGACTTGATCATCGTACTTCTAACCCGTTTTTTATTCCACGCACGTAAGCAAAATATGTTTAAGTACTAGCGGTTCAGGCCGTAAGCAAAGTATGAAATAAACACTAAAAAAAAAGTTAGGTAAAAACTTTCTCAGAAGAAAACATTGGAGGGATTTTTTGCAATAGGCAAAATTTCATCCTTTCTTTTTTAAATTTTATTTGATTTATTAAAGAAATTCATATGGAGAATTATTATTCCCATTTAAAAAAAAAACATAAAATTTATTTGAGTGCAGAATATGAATACGCCCACAAAATTCCAATTAATGAACTAGAATTTTTGTTGAGTAGTTTGACTTTTGACTGCAGGGATTTTATAGGCCATTTTTGGCATGCAAGACCTCACATAGGCTGAATGGGTCTATTGTGTTTAAAAGCCTTTTTGGCATATAAGTACATCTTTTGAGAACAATTCCGATGGAAAACAAAATATTTTTATTTAACTGTCGTTCTTTGCACAAAAACAATACCACAGAAATCCTTACCATATCAATCTAATTGAAATACATATACATACATTTAAACACTTATTTTATAAGAAACACAATTCTATGATCAGTACAGTAATTATCGATCCCGATAATCACCCCAGCTGGTTAGGGGGTCAGAATATTCCAGCGGTAGGTATGGCTGTCGTAAGAGGCGACTAAAATACCAGATTCAAGGGGCTGTGTAGCGCAACCCTTCAGCTTGCCAGCGCAATATATAGCTTCTCCAAACCCAATTGTCAACCTCCCCTATCCGCGGCGAATCCTGTTTCACTAACAGACGAGGCTCTGGCGACCCCAAGCTCATCATGGCACTTGGCGGTGGCGAGGGAGGGAATGGCCTGAAGGTTTAATGTGGAAACATAAATCGTTCCCGAAATGGTCGGGCTAGCACCTTAATGGTGCTGTTGTAGCGGAGCGTACAGGATCTGTATCCGGCAAAGGACCATTACATCGATAGCACTCCCCAAAGCTTTCGGGGAGCAACCTTATCGCTACAATAACAACAACAACAACAACAACAAATTTTCGAATAAGTATTATTCGAATTACGAATACCTGTCGAATCACAATTATTCGAATGGTCCCACCTCTAGTTTCCCACGATTCCAGACTCCAAGGATTGGAACGGGGAAGGCGTACGTGCTGCAGCGGGGAACCCGAATATATCAACATGGGATTAGATGGTACTTCATGTATCGCGACCAGTAATATATTTTCCAAATTAATAAGGCACCCGAGGATCTGCTGCACGCACAGCTTTGGGAAAATGTTCTGCGGCGTAGGTAGTATTTTAATGGAGCTTAAAAAGAGTAACCTCAGGAGAATAACCCCAATACGCTAAAAGCAGGGAAGGTGATAAAGGACCTCGAGAACCTGAAAGTAGCGGCAAATGACAGGGCAAAGGCGCAGTGGCAGAGTTGCACAAGCAATTCAATGGTGCTGAGAATCTTAAGAAAAACCACAATATGTTAAACGCAGGAGGGGTAGAAAAGGACCTCGAGGACCTGGAAGTAGTAGAAAAAGGCAAAGGTATAGACCTAGAGGAAGAAGTGTTGGTAGCGGACAAACAGTCAGATGATGCTGCGAGTCTAACAAAGACGCTTCGAGTAGGGAAGGGAGAATCGGCGCTTCCCACGGCAGCCGGTTCTATGTACCGGAGTTACTCGGGATTTTTTTTCCCCGACCAAGGGCTGTCATTTCAGTGTAACCCCATTTAATTTAATGCGTTCCTTCCATAAATTGTCATCCTCCGAGCAGCTCCTTGCAGCTGGACTGCTCCATACCCTCCCGCTCCGGGAAGGTATTGAACCTAACCCTGGTCCCAGGGTATAGTTCTGCTGCATATGTCGGAAAAGGATTTATCTCAGAAGGTCATACTCTTGCCAGTATGTCACGTGTAAAAGATGGTTACATCGTTCAGGCTGTTCTGGATTAAACGTTCGTTGCCCCGAAGTTTCTACAAAACTTTTGTGGCTCCCTTCTTCCGCTGTTGATGGCGCCAAACGGACTGTAGCGATGTCGAGCACCCTCGTTCCTCCCCTACTTTTTCGACACATGCATTCGCGGAAGAAGGAGACATCAACTCCTAGCTCCCACCCCGTATGTTCCGTATGCCAGCTTAGAATAATTACGATCGCAACAACGGTCCAATGCAGTTCATGCATTGGCCGATGCCACCTTCATAGGTGCTTTGCGCTTAGAAACGGCAACCGTCTGACGAGTAAATTCGTTGCACTTTGCTGCCAAAAAAACAAGTACCGACTCATCGACGCCAGGTACTCCCGCAGCAATCGGACAGCACACTCGAAAAAGCCTATATCCTTCAAGGCGCCTTCACCCATATCTGACTCCCAGAGGGACGACTTTCCTGGACTTGGATATTATGCGGTTGGTAAATGAACACAAACGTACCAAATGGGAGGAGCATCTAAAGAGCTTTAACCTGCAGGTGTAGGTAAATTGTGGTCAACCGTCAAATCCCTGTCCAATCCAACTAAACACAACGAAGTACCCGTAGACTTCGGCGAGAAAACTTTGTCTGATTCGAAGAAATGCGTGAGCGCCTTTTGCCGAGAAAGCCAGACGACGTGCAAACAGACGGGCATATAAAAACAAACACGACTTGCCACCTATTACCATTACCCCGATATAGGTTGAAGCAGCCATACACAAAGCCAAGTCCTCAAAATCAATAGGCCCAAACGGAGTAGCCATGCCAATGCTAAAACACCTCGGCGCTGAGGGAATAAACTACCTAACGTACGCTTTCAACCTGTCGTCATTCCCGAACAATGGAAAATGGCAAGGATAATTCCACTATTAAAGTATGGTAAACCAGCTAATGGAGGCGAGTCATATCGACCGTATCACTCTTTTCGCCAGTGGCGAATACATTGGAAACCGTCTTGCTCCCTCATTTCACAGCAAATCTTCGCCTAGCCACGCACCAACATGGCTTCCGCAAAATGCACAGCACCACCACTACGCTAAACGCCATAAACACTCAAATTAATTACGGACTAAATCAGGACGGTGCTCGTGGCACCTGCAAGCGTCGGTTCAATTTAGTAACGAAATCTCAAACCTAGGAAAATTAAACAGGGATACCATAGGGTGGTGTCCTATTCCGTATTTCCCACTCGTTAGTAACTTTTCCAACATTTTTCGCAATTAAAAACTGCGATGTTACAAATGAACCCAACACAAAATAAGTTAGCAAGTATTTTTGTTGTATAGGGAGAACGGTGCTAGCCCGACTATCTCGGGAACGATTTATGTGGCCACATTAAACCTTCAGGCCATTCCCCCCTCCCCACTCCCCAGTTCCATGAGGAGCTTGGGGTCGCCAGAGCCTCGTCTGTTAGTGAAACAGGATTCGCCGCGGATAGGTGAGGTTGATAATTGGGTTTGGAGAAGCTATATATTGCGCTGGCAACCCGTGGCCCGTGGTTTCTGAGGGGTCCGCGATTTAGATGTACTAAAAAATTTTTATACTCAGTTGATTGGATAACGGTTGGTTGTACATATATAAAGAAATCGAGATAGATATAGACTTCCATACATCAAAATAATCAGGATCGAAAAAAAATTTGATTGAGCCATGTCCGTCCGTCCGTCCGTTAACACGATAACTTGAGTAAATTTTGAGGTATCTTGATAAAATTTGGTACGTAAGTTCCTGAGTACTCATCTCAGATCGCTATTTAAAATGAACGATATCGGACTATAACCACGCCCACTTTTTCGATATCGAAAATTTCGAAAAACCGAAAAATTGCGATAATTCATTACAAAAGACAGATAAAGCGACGAAACTTGGTAGATGAGTTGAACTTATTACGCAGAATAGAAAATTAATGAAATTTTGGACAATGGGCGTGGCACCGCCCACTTTTAAAAGAATGTAATTTAAAACTTTTGTAAGCTGTAATTTGGCAGTCGTTGAAGATATCATGATGAAATTTGGCAGGAACGTTACTCCTATTACTATATATTCGCTTAATAAAAATTAGCAACATCGGAGAAGGACCACGCCCACTTTTAAAAAAATTTTTTTAAAGTAAAATTTTAACAAAAAATTTAATATCTTTACAGTATATAAGTAAATTATGTCAACATTCAACTCCAGTAATGATATAGTGCAGTAAAATACAAAAATAAAATAAAATTTCAAAATGGGCGTGGCTCCGCCCTTTTTCATTTAATTTGTCTAGGATACTTTTAACGCCATAAGTCGAACAAAAATTAATCAATCCTTTTGAAATTTGGTAGGCGTTAACTCTTTCCTGTGAAAATGGGCGAAATCGGTTGATGCCACGCCCAGTTTTTATACTCAGTCGTCCGTCTGTCCTTCCGCATGGCCGTTAACACGATAACTTGAGCAAAAATTGACATATCTTTAATGAACTTAGTTCACGTGCTTACTTGAACTCACTTTATCTTGGTATGAAAAATGAACGAAATCCGACTATGACCACGCCCACTTTTTCGATATCGAAAATTACGAAAAATGAAAAAAATGCCATAATTCTATACCAAATACGAAAAAAGGGATGAAACATGGTAAGGTAATTGGATTGTTTTATTGAAGCGAAATATAACTTTAGAAAAAACTTTATAAAATGGTTGTGACACCTACCATATTAAGTAGAAGAAAATGATAAAAGTTCTGCAGGGCGAAATAAAAAACCCTTAAAATCTTGGCAGGTATTACATATATAAATAAATTAGCGGTATCCAACAGATGATGTTCAGGGTCACCCTGGTCCACATTTTGGTCGATATCTGGAAAACGCCTTCACATAAACAGCTACCACCACTCCCTTTTAAAACTCTCATTAATACCTTTAATTTGATACCCATATCGTACAAACTCATTCTAGAGTCACCCCTGGTCCACCTTTATGGCGATATCTCGAAAAGGCGTCCACCTATAGAACTAAGGCCCACTCCCTTTTAAAATACTCATTAACTCCTTTCGTTTGATACCCATATTGCACAAGCGAATTCTAGAGTTACCCGTGGCCCACCTTTATGGCGATATCTCCAAACGGCGTCCACCTATGGAACTAAGGATTACTCCCTTTTAAAATATCCATTAACACCTTTCTTTTGATACCCATATTGTACAAACAAATTCTAGAATCACCCCTGGTCCACCTTTATGGCGATATTTCGAAAATGCGACCACCTATACAACAACCACCACTCCCCTTTAAAACCCTCATTAATACCTTTAATTTGGTACCCGTATCGAACAAACACATTCTAGAGTCACCCCTGGTCCACCTTTATGGCGATATTTCGAAACGGCGTCCACCTATAGAACTAAGGCCTACTCCCTTTTAAAATACTCATTAGCACCTTTCATTTGATACCCATATAGTACAAACATATTCTAAAGTCACCCCTGGTCCACCTTTATGGCGATATCGCGAAAAGGCGAATACCTATAGAACGAAGGCCCACTCCCTTTTAAAAATACTCGTTAACACCTTTCATTTGATACCTATATCGTACTATCAAAGTCTAGAGTCACCCCTGGTCCACCTTTATTGCGATACCTCGAAAAGGCGTCCACCTATAGAACTAAGACCCACTACCTTTTAAAATACTCTTTAACTCCTATCGTTTGATACCCATATTGCACAAACGAATTCTAGAGTCACCCCTGGCCCACCTTTATGGCGATATCTCGAAACGGCGTCCACCTATGGAACTAAGGATTACTCCCTTTTAAAATACTCATTAACACCTTTAATTTGATACCCATATCGTACAAACACATTCTATAGTCACCCCTGGTCCACCTTTATCGCGATATTTCGAAACAGCGTCCACCTATTGAACTAAGGCCCACTCCCTTTTAAAATACTCATTAACACCTTTCGTTTGATGCCCATATTGTACAAACAAATTCTAGGGTCACCCCTGCTCCACCTTTATGGCGATATCTCGAAACCGCGTCCACCTATGGGACTAAAGATTACTCCCTTTTAAAATACTTATTAACACCTTTCTTTTGATACCCATATTGTACAAACAAATTCTAGGGTCACCCCTGGTCCACCTTTATGGCGATATCTCGAAACGGCGTCCACCTATGGAACTAAGGATTACTCCCTTTTAAAATACTCATTAACACCTTTCATTTGATACCCATATCGTACAAACGCATTTTAGAGTCAACCCTGATCCACCTTTATGGCTATATCCCTAAATGGCGTCCACCTATAGAACTATAGCCCACTCCCTCATAAAATACTCTTTAATGCCTTTCATTTGATACACATGTCATACAAACACATTCCAGGGTTTCCCTCGGTTCATTTTCCTACATGGTTATATTCCCTTATGTTGTCACCATAGCTCTCAACTGAGTATGTAATGTTCGGTTACACCCGAACTTAACCTTCCTTACTTGTTTTTAATTAAGGAGAGTTTTTAGTTGTTCTATGTACAATTTTTAAGCCGAATTTCAAAAGCAACGAATATCTGCTTTTCGTCTTAATTTCGCTCGAAAACTAACGGTTATTTTTGAAGCGAAATAAAAAAAACTCGAAAAACAACTGTTATTTTCTGAGCCGAAAATAAAAATTACCATCATTTGTAATAAATGGATTAAAGTAAATTAAAGTGACTGTGTAAATGCACACTATTCTGATATCACGCACAAATGTGTTCACCATTCAGGTCCGTATCCGATTCGACTATAGATAATGATTTTTTGCCTGGACCTTCGAATAGTGAGGAGACAATGAAAACATTAAAAAAAAAAATTTATGTTTACATGAATCCGAAATCGTAAAGTTTCGTGGTGACACTGGAAGATTCATCTTCAAAAAGTCTTCCAACAATACCACCAACTCTGTACCAAAGTCCAGATTATTTAAGTGGCTTTGACATCAGTACCGTGAATAATGAGTTTTTGCGATCTGAAGAAGTTTACGAAATAATTCGTCGAGGCCATCAAAAGTGTCCTGTTATTTTTCCACGTGCTCGTCATGACGAGGCATTTCCTACCTCGTTGTTAAACAGAATCTTCCCAAATAGAGCATGACTCGTTGGTGTGGAGTGCCTGTAGCAACGCTTTTTATTGCCTACCATGTCATCTGTTAAGCACCAATACTTTAAATCGACCTAAAATTTGTTGTCCTGGAGAATATTCGAAATTCCAAGTATGGAAGAAGCTATACGATAAACTGCCAGCACACGAAAATACTCAAGATCACATTAAATGTTATATTCAATGGCGATCTTTACAAAATGTAATTCAAAAGGAGGTTACAATTGATACACTTATCAATGAACAGCTAATCACAGAAACTCAAAAGTGGAAAGAAATTTTATATAGAATTTTGGACATTTTTTTATTTTTGGGTAAAAGAGGCCAAATATATATCTTGGTGAACGAAACAATGGACATTTTTTGGGCATCTTAGAACTCGTGATCCGCTACTTAGAGATCATTTGGAGAAAGTTAGGATTTTACAACAGCAGCACAAACGTTTACAAGTTCCCTATCTTTCCCCAGACATTCAGAACGAGTTTATAGAAATTTGTGCAAAACACGTGAGGGAAACTCTATTAGATCAACGCAAGAAAGCCAAGTATTTTGCCATTATCTTTGTTGCTACGCATGATGCTAGCCACTTTGACTAAATGAACGTAACGCTAACTCTATTTCAATTCGAAAGCAACAAATTTTACAATTCAGGAACGGTTTTTGGCTTTCGTGAATTGTAACCAAAAAACTGGTCAGAAAATCGCTGATCTGATTAGCCATACTCTAGGTAAACATGAAATGCCATTAAAAAACTTTCGTGCACAAGAGTACGATAACGGCGCCAATATAAAAGAAGCTTACAACGGAGTACTACGTCACATTCTCGACAAAAACTCGAATGCTGATTGCTCGCCTTGTGCAACCCACAGTCTCAATGTATGTGGTGTTGATGCTGCAGAATGTTGTACAGCTGCAATTGCTTTCTTTGGAGTTGTACAACATTGTTTTACTATTTTCAGCAGCAGTCCACAACGATGGGACATCCTCAGACGGGCGGGATGGCCTAGAAGGTCGCATGTGGTCATAATAAATCATTCCCGAGATGGTCGGGCTTGGTACCGGAACGTACCGGATCTGCATCCGGCAATGGACCATATACACGATAACACTCCCAAAGCCTTCGGGGAGTGTCCTTATCGCTACAACAACAACAACAATATGGGCCATCCTCAAAAAATTTACCGAGCTATCTTCACAGTATTTCAGACACTAGGTGGTCGACTAAAATTGAGGCAATCATGACCATTCACACACCATATTCCAGGATTATCACAAGCACTAAACGCATTACTTAAGTTATTTTGACTGCGCAAGCATACGGAGGTGTTACATCAACAAGTACGAATGTATCTTGCTGTCCTCAATTTGGTCCAAAATACTGACTACCATTAATGCAAGACACGTCGTACTCCAAACAAAAGACGCCACCATAGATATTGAGGTTCGACATCTAGATGCCTTATTAGCTGATTTGATGTTGATCTGGAATCAATGGGAAAAAATTGTAAACGAATGCAAAACAGTTGCTATTCAATTGAACATCTCGCCAAAGTTTCCGGACATTCGAAAAAGAAAACCCAAAAGACATTCTGAAGATAATTTAAATGAGATGATTAAGGATGATTCAGAGTCTGATTTTAAAAAGAATACATTCCTGGTGGTGGTTTTCCTTTTTGTGGCAATTTGAAGTCATGGATGAAACTACGGTTTTGGCGAGCGCAGCAAAATTTGTCGAAAAATACAAGTCGGACATTTTTCAAAGCTTAGAATGCGAAATAATTCACTTGAAACACATTTACGAAGCAAATTTTGATAAAGGTCTGCCACGATTGGAATTGCTAAATGCCATCTACATATGTTCAAAATCTGTATACGATTTTCCCCAACATTTGTGTTGCTTTACGTATCTTTTGCACTATACCTGTCACTGTAGCTAGTGCATAAGGCGTCCTTTCAAGAATCATAAACTTTCATAGATCGTATTAATCTCAAGGCATGCCACGCTTTGTGTTGAATCCGTTTTTGCAAGACAGTTAAATTTTGATATTAATATAAAAAATTTTGCAGCGAAAAAAGCAAGAAAAGACACTTTTTGATATCCGAACCTCCTATATTGAATAATTAAAATTTATAATCATCATTATATTTATCAGAAATGTACTAAAATCTTACCAAATAACTAGAACAGATTAATTGAAACAATATGTGGCTGTTAAAAGAGAATTTTATTTCTTCGTTACAATAAAATAGTATAAATAGTAAATATTCTTTGTTAATTTTATTTTCAGCTCTTAGTCCAAAAACCATTTATGATGTGGCAAACATTTTTTTTTGTTGTAATCCATCAATAATGATTCATGAATGAGACGTCATTAATTCAAATTAATCAAATGTTTTAGTGGATTTTTATAGGGGGCCGGACCCGTAAATTGTTTAGCCCCGGGCCCGGATTTTCTCTCTACGGGCCTGGCTTTAGGGATGTAAGAAGGAGACTTGGGATTATTCAAAAATTCTAGGAAAAGACCAAACGTTGTAATTGAGGCTGTTTCTACGTCAGTGATCAGCTCAATTGAGCCAGACTTCTTTCACACATATTCTTACCCTCCATCGTTCAGTTGTTATCAAGACACTAATGAAGACACACTGCGCACGGCTGTCGCAAAAATGTTAAAATTCTCTGTGAGAAATATTATCATGGAGAAACGCCTGTTAAGACGGCTTTTCATAAAAAACTCATCGTTCAAACATGTTTCGGGCTGGGTTTTTACCTTTTTGGATATGTTAAAGGTAATAATAATTCAAATCAATGTGAAAATTACTATAGAATGTAAATTGTATTTTTTGGCGACCTTATTCTTCAAATAACTATCTTAGCCAGCTAAATAAGATAGTTACTATAGAATGTTTAAAATAAATTAGTGAAATAATCAAAAAACCTAACCTGAATGCACCTATATGCTTTTAAGGCCCACTTGCATAACGACAAATTATTATTTTTTCATACATTTTTGACATATTTTTATAAATTTACTCTGTGTTAAGAAGATAACGTGCCGTTCTGCAAGTGGGCCTAAGTCAGCGACATATTTTTATACTCAGTTGAGCAGAGCCAACAGAGTATATTAAGTTTGATTGGATAACGGTTGGTTGTACATATATAAAGGAATCGAGATAGATATAGACTTCCATATATCAAAATAATCAGGATGGAAAAAAAATTTGATTGAGCCATGTCCGTCCGTCCGTCCGTCCGTTAACACGATAACTTGAGTAAATTTGGAGGTATCTTGATGAAATTTGGTATGTAGATTCCTGAGCACTCGTCTCAGATCGCTATTTAAAATGAACGATATCGGACTATAACCACGCCCACTTTTTCGATATCGAAAATTTCGAAAAACCGAAAAATTGCGATAATTCATTACAAAAGACAGATAAAGCGACGAAACTTGGTAGATGAGTTGAACTTATGACGCAGAATAGAAAATTAGTAAAATTTTGGACAATGGGCGTGGCACCGCCCACTTTTAAAAGAAGGTAATTTAAAACTTTTGCAAGCTGTAATTTGGCAGTCGTTGAAGATATCATGATGAAATTTAGCAGGAACGTTACTCCTATTACTATATGTACGCTTAATAAAAATTAGCAAAATCGGAGGAGGACCACGCCCACATTTAAAAAAAATTTTTTTTAAAACTAAAATTTTAACAAAAAATTTAATATCTTTACAGTATATAAGTAAATTATGTCAACATTCAACTCCAGTAATGATATAGTGCAACAAAATACAAAAATAAAAGAAAATTTAAAAATGGGCGTGACTCCGCCCTTTTTCATTTAATTTGTATAGGATACTTTTAACGCCATAAGTCGAACAAAAATTAACCAATCCTTTTTAAATTTGGTAGGGGCATAGATTTTATGACGTTAACTCTTTTCTGTGAAAAAGGGCGAAATCGGTTGATGCCACGCCCAGTTTTTATACACAGTCGTCCGTCTGTCCTTCCGCATGGCCGTTAACACGATAACTTGAGCAAAAATCGACATATCTTTAATGAACTTAGTTCACGTGCTTACTTGAACTCACTTTATCTTGGTATGAAAAATGAACGAAATCCGACTATGACCACGCCCATTTTTCGATATCGAAAATTACGAAAAATGAAAAAAAATTCCATAATTCTATACCAAATACGAAAAAGGGATGAAACATGGTAAGGTAATAGGATTGTTTTATTGAAGCGAAATATAACTTTAGAAAAAACTTTATAAAATGGTTGTGACACCTACCATATTAAGTAGAAGAAAATGAAAAATTTCTGCAGGGCGAAATAAAAAAACCCTTAAAATCTTGGCAGGTATTATATATATAAATAAATTAGCGGTATCCAACAGATGATGTTCTGGGTCACCCTGGTCCACATTTTGGTCGATATCTGGAAAACGCCTTCACATATATAACTACCACCACTCCCTTTTAAAATACTCATTAACTCTTTTCGTTTGATACTAATATTGCACAAACGAATTCTAGAGTCACCCCTGGCCCACCTTTATGGCGATATCTCGAAACGGCGTCCACCTATGGAACAAAGCATTACTCCCTTTTAAAATACTCATTAACACCTTTCTTTTGATACCCATATTGTACAAACAAATTCTAGTGTCACCCCTGGTCCACCTTTATGACGATATTTCGAAACGGCGTCCACGGCCCACTCCCTTTTAAAATACTCATTAACACCTTTCATTTGATACCCATATCGTACAAACATATTCTAAAGTCACCCCTGGTCCACCTTAATGGCGATATCTCGAAAAGGCGAACACCTATAGAACGAAGGCCCACTTCCTTTTAAAAATACTCATTAACACCTTTTATTTGATACCCATATCGTACTAACAAAGTCTAGAGTCACCCCTGGTCCACCTTTATTGCGATACCTCGAAAAGGCGTCCACCTATAGAACTAAGGCCCACTCCCTTTTAAAATACTCATTAACTACTTTCGTTTGATACCCATATTGCACAAACGAATACTAGAGTCACCCCTGGCCCACCTTTATGGCGATATCTCGAAACGGCGTCCACCTATGGAACTAAGGATTACTCCCTTTTAAAATACTCATTAACACCTTTCTTTTGATACCCATATTGTACAAACAAATTCTAGAGTCACCCCTGGTCCACCTTTATGGCGATATTTCGAAAATGCGACCACCTATACAACAACCACCACTCCCTTTTAAAACCCTCATTAATACCTTTAATTTGATACCCATATCGTACAAACACATTCTAGAGTCACCCCTGGTCCACCTTTATGGCGATATTTCGAAACGGCGTCCACCTATAGAATTAAGGCCCACTCCCTTTTAAAATACTCATTAACACCTTTCGTTTGATGCCCATATTGTACAAACAAATTCTAGGGTCACCCATGGTCCGTCCACCTTTATGGCGATATCT